>NW_006408616.1:7478112-7503561 GCF_000296735.1 Chrysochloris asiatica
TATCAGTAATTGATGGTCTGTTCCACAGTCTGCCCCTGGCCTTGTTTTCACTGATGGTATGGAGCTTTTCCATCTTCTCTTTCCACAGATGTAGTCTATTTGATTTCTATGTGTTCCATCTGGCGAGGTCTCTTTAAGAGTAGTTGAGCACAGCAAAGAAATGGAATGGTCACTACAAAACTGCAAACTCTATGAGGGTGTAAGACATTAATCATCAGCACATCTCCAGAGCCTAGTTGACATTCAAATTTTTTGTGTGTATGTCTTGGTGTGGTACTGTAAGATAAGTACTGGATTGCTAACTGCAAGGTCAATGATTCAAATCTATCAGCCACTCCTAGGAAACCCAATATACAGTTATTATAAGTTGGAACCACTCATAACACTGAACAATAACAATATAGTGTTTCATCCATTTATTTGCTATTCTCATATACCTTTCATTAGATCATTATCATGATTTTTAAATTATTGTTCATAGAGATTAGACTCTTGCTTTAAAAAAAAAATTATCCTGTGAAATAAATATTCTTTATCCCATTTTGGGCTATGATGAACAGAAACTAATAGCTGTAGACCTAGATGGGACCAATATAGAAATATATGTGTGATTATGTTGGGATACAGTGGGATGAGCAGTATAAACTTCTGAAGGGTGGAAGGCCAGAAGGGAGCTACAGTAGGCAGTGGAGGTACAGAGAAAGTTGTAAAGCCTAAGTAGTCACTGCCTTTTGTTCCTCACCTTCAGGTTCCATCAGTTTCTTTAGCTCTGACCTACCCAGTGCTTTCCACAGCATCTCATTACACTTGGTGCACAACAACACTTTTCTCTGCAGCTTCTGTCATCTGGAACAACCTCCTGGTACCTCTCTGCCTCATCTATTCTTCATTTCATTTCAAACTTCAGCTGCAAACATCCCTTTGTTCTTGCTTTACACCTCTAAACACACAGAAAAGAGACTTTTTTTTTTTTTTTTTAACTCTCAAGCATTGGAGTAGACAATTTTGAGTAAGAAGCTATAGCCTTGCTGTGCAGCAGAGTGCTGCAATTATGCCCAAGGGGTTCCCAGATGTCATCTTGCATCAGTCAAGATTAAGATTCATTATGATACTGCCATGTTGAAACTGACATTGGAGTCCTTTGAAAAATGGATTTTAGTGTTACTCATTAGTCAGTAGTTACTTAAATCCGTTGTTAAAGAGATCATTAGCTATCCTTTCCCATATAATATTGAAAGTCCCAGCACAAATGCATGGATGACAGACTCTCTAGTATACTGCCAGAAAGGACCATGTGCCAGAGACTGACCAGCTGTTTCCAATTCTGCTCTCCTTTCTTGGAGGCACATGACTAGACAATATTCCCGTCAGATGGGCTCATGAAACGAAGGACAGCAGAAGTGATGGTGGGAACCCTGTGTTCTTTTGACTTCAGGAAGACTCACAGTGTTCTTGTAACTTTTATTAAACTAACATATGTAAACTTTTCTTACATTAAGCCACACACTACCTTCTTATATTAATATAGCTATTGTTAACTAGGGCCCTGGCATGGTGCTGTGAGAGCAGCACTGGATTGGTAACCACAAGGTCGGTAATTCAAACACACGAGTCACTCTTGGAAACTTTATAAAAAGGACTGCTATGAGTCAGAACCAGTTGGCACACAATACCAACTAATTGTTACCTTAAAGAATTCCAGCCAGTTTGGGTCGGCCTGGATGGGGGCCCATTGGTCCTGTCCTAGGCAGCTCCAGCTGTGATTTTGCCTAGGGCACTTTGTCTGAGACCCCCTTTATCTAGAGAATCATTGACCCTGAAGGATCTGCTATGAAAAGTCATCTGGGAAGGCAATTTCCCCTCCACTAGTTTTTTGAGGTTTCCCTTGACTTGTTCCATCATTCGTTCTTTCTAGCATCTTTACCTTATATTTTCTATTCAATTTTCCCCTTGTCTCCAAACACCCATTGCTACAATAACCACACACACACACATACTTCCTTTCCCCTGTGGTAGGCACTGAATAAATTCAGTCTCAGAAAGGCTGTGCAGAAGTAGATTGAACTGACTTTAGGCTACATGAATGCCATCAATGATTTCAAAGGCTCACTAATATTTAACTGTGATTCCACCCACTTCATTTGTCCTGTTGTTGAATCTCTGAAAATATTTGCCTTCCACAAAGATGGTTTAAGGATTAATGAACCTATGAAAGAACCTAGAGATTCCTCAATTAACTATGTGTTAAAAGAACAGTGCAGCATTTATGAACAATACAAAGTTTGTCTATTTGGTATTTTTATATTACTTAAGGAAGGACTCCTGGTGTGGCACTGTAGGATCAGCATTTGACTGCTAACCACAAGGTTGGGGGTTCATACCCAGCAGCCACTCCTCAGAAACCCTCTACAGGGTCACCACGAGTCAGAACTGACTCCATGGCACTTAACAGCAACAAGAAAGAAGTCTGGGTTAAATCCCTTAAGGTAAGTGGTTCTTATGTTAAAAACTCTTAATTAAGTGAAATTTTAAAGAGAGAATGCAAAAAGAAAGAGTAAATACAGAAAGGGAAATAAAGAAAGGCTAAATGGATTGATGGATAGAATTGGCTGGGATTTATATAAATTTACTTTAACATGCAAAGAATAAAGTGATTGATGCTATTTCTCCTAACGAAGTCCAGAAAATGATTTATAGGAATGTTTATTAGTCATGATGTTTCCAGGCATGAAAGACATTTATACAAAAAGATGTTCCATTACACTGGATCAATCAAGTTCTAGCCTACAGATGATACTTATTGGAAAATAAACTGTTACATTTTTGTCTATCTGCCTGTTGGCTTGGCAGGTGCTATTCCCAACTCTATCTGGAAATAATAGTTCATCAAGCCATCCTGGGTGACTTATGTAACCAACTACCATCACTTGAAAATAGTCAGCTCCAGTAACTTGCTACTGCGCCTGGTAGACCATTGGAACACTGACTTCACCTCATTTCTTTTCTGTCTGCTATGGAGAAGTATATGTTAAAAGAGAAACTAATCTTAAAGTTTCACTTTAAATTTTAATTCAAGTCACTTTCAGTTTGGTTACTAACAACAACCAAAAAGAGAATAAGATAATAAACAGCCAACCTTACATTATTTATTTTAATTTTCCGATTAAATCTAAGACTAATTCATCAGGCAAAACACCATTATCTTCTGCTTTCTGGATTGACAACAGCAGAGGAAGAAATTAGGCTTCAAAGAGAACAGAATCTGTGTTTTTTCTCATCAACTAAAAGTGGCATAAACAACTGGGGAACTTTCTAAACTTTCCGCACAATTTCTTTTTATATAAATCTAAAATGATCAAAAATAAAGTCTACGTGGATATTTTTCAAAGGAGTGCCCACATAAAATGGTAAAAAATTATTCTCCTAAACCTTGGACAATTACATCATCATATAAAGAAATTTCTGCCTCAGAGTTCACTAACATATTTTGCATGCTCAAGAATGACAAGACACTCAAGAGAGCAGTGTAAAGCAGGGCTCATATATATTGTTCAGAGAGAGCCAGTTTTGCCCAGTGCTACCAAGAGAACAGAGAGAGGGAGAGAAAAAAAAACTTATATGCTAAAATAGGAAGCGCTAGGAATAATGGAATATTTCCACCATTTATCAATGAAAAGAGTTTTCCTGTGGTTAAAAAAAAAATTTTTTTTTAACTTAAATAAAGTAAATGACTTTTTAGGAAAAATATTTTACCAAAATTGGACCTAAATGAGACAGCAAATTTAAAAGGATCATTTCTGTGATGAGGCAGAGAAAACTGTCAAAGAAACTACCCACCTGAACAGTACCAAGCCCAGCTAGCTTCCGAAGGAAACTCTATCAACTTTTACAGAAAAGATTACTTCAATGTTGTTTAATGTCTCTGAATAGAGCAAACAGAAAAACCCTTCAAATTCTTTATATTAAACAAGTAAACCATTAATATGAAAGGCTTACAAATATTTATTAACAATGTTGTTTGTGAGTGTCACCATGTGGGTTCTGACCCATAGAGACCCTGTATAGAGTTTCCAAAAAGCAACTGGTGAGCTTGAACTGCCAACCTTGCAATTCAAACTGACCTTGCAGTCCAATGCATTAACCCACAACACCACACTAGTACTCCATTGATTAGCAATAAATACCTACTATTTTATTATTTCCAAGGTTGGCAGTTCAAGCTCACCAACCCTATACAGGCTTGCTATGAGTTAGAACCGAGTCGATGACAGTTATCAACAACAATTTTCTTATTAAATATCATGCATACCAAGAAACAAAAATTAAATCCACTATCATTGAGCTGATTTTGACTCATAGTGACCCAGTTTAGGGTCAAGCTATAAATCTGTATGGGACCAGAAAGCCTCATCTTTCTCTCACAGAGTGTCTGGTGCATTTAAACAGCAACCTTATCCCCCAGCATCCCCGGGGCTCCTTAGTGTATAATGTATATGTGTAGATGTGTTAGCAAATTCCATGAACCAGTAAATGTTATTCCAAGAATGTAAAGATGGCTCAATATTAGAAATAATAGGAAATCTCAAATAAGAAGTTTAAGGAACTCTAGCATGTATATTAATATAAAAATAATCTGGTCATTCTCTATATGTGCTGAAAAGTAAATGGCAAAGTTTAACAACTTTTTTCATTAAAAACAAACAAACAACTTAATAAAAAGATATTTCCTTTACAAAATAAAATATTTTAACCCAAAAACCACTATCAAACTTAATGGCAAATATTAGAAACATTCTAAATAAACCTGGAAAGACAAAAAGATGTTTACTATTACCATTAATATTTTAACACTGTGCTGGATGAACAAGTCAAAACAATTAGCTCAGAAAAAATTTAGAGATTAAAAATATGGAACCTGTCAAAAATTGTATGTGGTGTGATTTTATTATGTGAACTAAAGAGATTAAAATGATAAAGAACAAAACTGAACAGTTTAAGATAATTCAGCAAGTAAATGTGGTTTCAAAAAAATGAGGAAGCTATCAAGCTATCTATGTTTTGATATGGCAAAACAAACAAGTTACTTTTAAGATTAAAAAAAAAAAAAAAAAGCCAGGTTCAGAACAGAAATAAAATAAGTGATATGATAACAAAGATAGGAATATACATATGTAGTTGGTTGTGTATACATAAGGAAACATTGGAAAGATGCATAAAAACCATTAACAGAAATAGGCAACAATGTGAATGAAAATAACTTATTCTCTTTATACTTTTGTACCATATTGTGTATTATCTATTCAAAAGGCAAATTACAATAATTTAATGATAGACTTTCTCCTGATTCTCGAAAACAACAACAACAACAAAAAAAAAAAACAAGCACACAAGTTAATAAGTTATTGCTGGCCATTGTGATGTTGGGGCTAGAATTTTTACAGATCAGCTTTCTTCTGCCTTTCTGGTCAGGAGTCCCTGGGTGGTATTCAACTACTAGACAAAAAATTGGGTGTGTGGCTGTGGGTTAATGCACTGGACAGCAAAGTTCGTTTGAACTGTAAGGTCGGTGGTTCAAGTTCACCAGCTTCGGCTCCTAGGAAACCCTATACATGGTCACTATGGGTCAAAACCAACTCGAAGGCAGTTAACGACAACACCACCACCCACCCAGCAGTGCCTCAGGAGGAAGACCATGCAATCTACTTCTGAAAGGCTACAGTCTTGAAACTCCTATGAAACAGTTCTACATTGCACACATGGCATCATTGTGAGTCAAAACTGACTGGATAGCACCTAAGAAGACTCTCTACTTGGGTTCATGTTGTTGTTGTTGCTAAGTACCGTGGAGTCGGTTGCAACTCATAGTGACCCTGCACAGGGTTTCCGAGGCTGCGAATCTTTACAGGAGCAGAAAGCCTCGTCTTTCTCCCACGGAACAGCCGGTAGTTTCCAATCATAGATCTTGAAGTTAGCAGCCCCACTGCAACCACTATGTTACCAGAGCTCTTTGTTAAGTTCTGCCAACAGGGGGAGCAAGAGGGAGACGGCTTGTCTACTTCCTTTGGACTTCCTGTTGACATTTGTCTTGTGTCTGATTCCTATGAGTGTCTTTCTGATAGTGGGGGTTCATCTCAGAGAAAATAACTAATCTAGATTGTAATGTTTTTAACATGTCTTTCCCTCAGAGACCCCTACACACCAAACTTTGCCTGTTTCTCAAAGCTTTGGATCCCAGTTCCATGGGACTCCTCCCCTAAGTTTTTAAGTTTTAATCGCTTAAAAATCACTTTCCTTTACTCTCATCTTAAGTATAGTAGCTGCTTCCTGAAGTTGCTTAGTGTGCTCCTTTAGCCTTTTCATTTCTTCAATTCCTAGTCATTAATTCTTTATATTAAAGCCTCCCTTAAAACAACTTGTGTTTTTCCATTCTCCTGATTCAACTCTGATTGAAACACCAAAGAAATGTTTCTTTTTATTTTTTAAACAAACACTATTTATAAATTTGATTGATTAGATACTCATTCATGGGGTAAGGCTCTTCTGTGGGCTGAATACTTGAAAAAATGAGAACAAGGACTTGGAAAAAAATAATTTATGTGAGGACTATAATTTGTTTCTTTTTCGACTATCTGGATAAGTTGTTTTCTGAAATGAACATCATCATATTAATGTATCAATATGAATCATTGTGAAAGAAAGTACACTAAACACCCAGATTTTGCCCTTGAGTAACTTCCTTTCTGTGGTATAAAATTCTCAAAAAGAAACTATCTTACTAACCGGTGTAGTACTGGGTTCATTTATTTTATTACCTAAAGACATTTTTGTGAATTTGTGCATTTTCAATAATTATGCAAAGTTGACATTCATATTTCGTTCACTTTCAAAGAAGGTTTCACTTCTTCAGGAGTGAGATTCAGGAAACCATAAAACACCTTAGTTTTTTGGTAGGTGCAACACATGAGCACATATGTTATCTAATTCTATTTACTTGACAATACAAATAATAAAATTTCAGTAAAAAAAATGCCTTAGTACGGGCTAGTCAAATAATTGGTAATTGCACGATGACAGTTAAATCATTGCGATTATGATGACAGAAAGTACATGTTCTGCAGAGTAGTATGCACCCTGTCATTAACTTACAACTGTCAGAATTTTCCAAATTGATAATATGCACACAGAACCCCCTCTGGAGTCTTCCCAAAATCCAAACCATGATGCTTTGGTCATCACTGACCTAGGTTCACAGGCTTAATTTGGTCTTCACAAACATTCCCCCTCTGAAATAAAGATTTATGGTATAGAACAGGATGATTTTTGCCAACAGGAATAGGAGTGGGATGAAGAAAGAAAATGCTCAGGGATTTTAGCATGATGGATCACTTATCACTTTTAAAGATGCAGACAGGAAAGGGAGAAAATCATTCAGATTCAATTATGGTAGGGTATGGGATGAGCTAGTCATATTTCTTATTTTATAAAGAGGAAGTAGCAACTTACATTCCCTAATGATAATGAGCAATCCCTCTATCATCAACTCATTAAACTGCTTCTGAATTCACTCATTAACAACGTTACACTAGCTAACATCAATTTAAGAACTGTAGGCTAGTCTTTTAAATAGCAGATGCCATTTATTGAATCGTATACCCCATTATAGTGTTTAAACTATTATAAATACTAACACATTAGTCATAGAATGTTTTATGTCTATTTGCAGTGCAGTGAAATATTTAATATGTCTCTTGTATGTCTTGAGGTCCTGGTGCAGCACTGTAGGATAAGTACTGGTCTGCGAACCACAAGGTTGGCGGTTCAAACCCACCAAACCAGTCCTCAGAATTCTCAAACATGGTCTCTATGAAGTCCTGATGTGGCACTGTGGGTCAATGTACTAGACTGCAAGGTTGATTTGAACTGCAAGGTCCGCAGTTCAAGCTCACCAGCCATTCCTTGGAAACCTTATACAGGGTCTCTGTGAGTTGGAACCAACTCTACAACACTTAACAATAATAACAACAAAATGAGTTGGAACAGACTCAACAGCACTTAACAACAGCAAGTCATGTCTTTGTAGCTCCCACTGAGGAAGCAATAGGTCTGGATAATAAAAGGTGGGGAAAGGAGCAAAGGATCATATGATTCCGTTGTTTTGCCATCAAACTTGATTTATGTGTTTTTGCTGACTATAAAATGAAGCGTCTCAGAAACACAGGGGGCATCTCACTACCACCAAACGTGGAGCACCAAGAGCGGAGCATGTTCCTTGGACACTGAGATCCCTGCACATTGAACCTCCTCATCCCAGGGACAGAAAGCTCTGATACTGGAGGAATAATAGAGGAGTGCTACCACAGGAGTGGCTGCCTCAGAACCACGAGACAGAGTACCTGACAGACCAAGTAAAGCTAGTGCCTTTGGGCTGAGGCTTATGGGAAATGGAGTGTTTTTAGAACATTTATCAGCAGCCCTAAAAGAGTTTTATAGCATTGTCTAGCAGAACAAAGGCCAGGTCAAGGGGCCAGGGACAGAGAGAGAGGGCTGCTAGTGGACGTGGTTGAGGAGAGACTGTCCTAGCTGAAAGAACTGTGCCCTGAGTATTTGATCTGGTACTGTAAACTGTTAACTTCCCTAATGAACCAGTAACTGAGTTTTTTGTGACCATTGCAAATGAGTTCTCTAACCTAGCTGAGTAGAGAGTGTTGTGGGAATGATGGTTGATGCCATTTTTTGCACTATTCAAGCAAGTTATTTTTATATTAAAGTTTTTCCCAGAAATACATAAGAATTCATTGTATTTTTACAGTTTGATGTAAGTATACAGAATGAACAGGAAATGTATTACATAGTACAAGCAGAAGTGTAGCATAAACAGATGTGCTAATGATAGTTCTATATATTAGATATAAAAGTTCAGAATATTAATTATAAAAGTTACCAATCCTAGCCTTGCATAAGGATACTTGGGAAGTTGTTTAAAATTATAGACGTTCAGACCCTCACTCCAGGTAAAGTAAATCAGAATTTCTTGAAATACCGGTCAGTCTGGAAGAAGTCTGTAGAACAGCATTTGTGGGCCATTAGGATTGTTGGTGCTAGCTGTTTTCAATTCAGCCCAAACGCATGGCTCCCTTAAGTATAACAGAACTAAATGTTGGTCAGTCTTGCATATCTCCATGATCTTTGATACATCTGAGAACATTTTTGAGGCTATTGTGTTAATCCATCTCATTGAAGATTCTCTTTGTTTTCACTTTACCAATACTATATTGTTTTCTAGAGATTGATCTTTCCTGATGTTGTGTACAAAGTAAGCAAGAGGAGTCTAGACATACTCCTTCCAAAGGAGAATTCTGGTTGTATTTCTTCCAAGACTGATTTGTTTGTTTCTTCTGGCAATTCATAGTATGTTCAATGGTCCACTAGCATTAGTATAATCTACTGCCAGCAAGTCAATTCCAGCTCACAGAGTAGGACTGCCTCACAGGGTTTAAAGGGACTCCTGGTGTGGTGCTGTAGTATCAGCACTGGACTGTGAACCACAAGGTCAGTTGTTCAAACACACCAACTGACCCACAGAAACCCTATTACAGGGTTGCTATGAGTCAGAATTGACTCTACAGTACTTAACAACAACAATAATCTTTATCAAAGTAGAACCACATCTTTCCCCCACAGAATGGCTGGTGGGTTCAAACCACTAACTTTTCAGTTAGCAGCTGAGTGTGTATTCCTACAACTGTTGTCATCTTTGAGCCCACTAGTGCTGCTACTGTGTCAATCCATCTTGTTGGGGACTCGCCTCTTTACCGCTGACACTCCATTTTTCTAAGTTCAATTTCCTACACCAAGGACTGGTATTTCTTGACAACACGTCCAAAGTACTAGACACGAAGTCTCACTATCCTCTTTCAAGAAAGTACATTTTTCAAGAAAGATTTGTTTGTCTTTCTGGCAGTCCATGGAACTTTGAATATTCTTCATCAACATAATTGTTGTTGTTAAGTTCTGTCGAGGTGGTTCTGACTCACAGCAACCCTGTACAGGGTTTCCTAGGTGTGGTTGGTGGGTTTGAACTGCTTACCTTGTGGTTCAAATAGACCTTGTGTTTGAGTGCTTTTTCCACACTGCCACACCAGAACTCCACCAACACCAGCACCATAATTCACCATAATTCCTTATTTGTTGTCCAGCTATCATATGTATATGAGATTATTGAAGATACTATAGATTGGGTCAGGCACAATTTAGTCCTCAAAATGATAGCTTTGCTCTATAACACTTTATAAAGGTCTTTTGCAGCAGATTTGCCCAATGCAATCTGACCTTTGATGTCTTGACTACTGCTCGCATGAACATTGATTATGGATTGAAGCAAAATGAAATATTTGACAATTTCAATCTTTTCTCCATTTATAATTATATTATTTATTGGTCCAGACTCCTAGTGTGGTGCTGCAGAATCAGCACTGGACTGCAAACCACAAGTCAGTAGATCAGCCACGGAAACCCACCAGCTGCTCACTGGAAGTCCTACACAGGGTTCTTATGAGTCAGAACCGATTTGACAGCACTTAACATTTACTTATGAGCCCAGTTGTAAGGAATTTTGTTTTCTTTATATTGAATTGTAATCCAAGCGGAAGGCTGCCCTCTTTGCTTTCAGCAAGCAACATTGTGTCTTTTGCATATTGCAGGTTGTTAAAGAGCCTTCCTCCATTCTTTGTTTCATTTCCTTCAGATAGTCCAGTTTCTATGGACTATATTTGCTGAGTACGCAGATTGAATAAATATGGTGGAAGGATACAACCCTGGTGCACACCTTTCCTGATTTTAAGCCATTTTAAGCCATTCAGTATCCACTTGTGCTGTATGAATAACTGATTCCTGGTCTTTGTACAAGTTCCTCATGAGCACAATTAAATGTTCTGGGATTCTAGTTCTTCACAATGTTATCCACAGTTTATTATGATACACATGTCTAATGCATTTGCACTGTAAATAAAGCACAAATAATCATCTTCCTTGTATTCTCCACTTTTAGTCAAGATCCATCTGAAATCAGCAATGATATCCCTCATTATACATTCTCTTCTAAATCAGGCTTGACTTTCTGGGAGCTCCCTATCAGTGAAATGCTGCAATCATTTTTTAAATGATCTTCAGAAAAAATTTATTTGCATGTAATATTATTGCTAATGTTCAATGATTTCTGCATTCCATTGGGTCACCTTTCTTTGGAATGGGCACAGATATGGAACTCTTTTGATTATTTGACTGTCTTCTAAATGTCTTGGCATAGACAAGTGTGCACCTCCACCTCTGCATGTTTGTTGAAACATTTTAATTGATATTCTATCAATTCCCGGAGCCTTGCTGTGTGTTTTTTTTTTAGCCAATGCCTTCTATATAGCCTGGACTTCTTTCAATGCCATCAGTTCTTGATCATATGTTACCTCTTGAAATGGCTGAATACCGGCCAATTCTTTTTGTTAGAGTGACTCTGTATATTCTTTCCATCTTTTTTTGATATTCTGTGTCATTCAACATTTTGCTCTTAGAATCCTTCAATATTGAAAGTCGAGGTTTGAATATTTTTTTCTTCAGTTATTTCAGCTTGAGAAATGCTGAAAGTGTTCTTCCCTTTCAGTTTTGTAACTGCAGATCTTTTCACACTTCATTATAACACTTTGTCTTCTCAAGCTGTCCTTTGGAATTTTCTGTTCAGTTGTTTTACTTCACCATTTCCTCCATTACTATTTCTTGCTTACCACTGATGTAACAAAAAACCAAATCAAACCCACTACTGACAAGTTGATTTTGACTCATAGTGACCCTATAGTACACTACCCTCAGAGGGTTTTCAAGGCAGTAAATCCTGGTAGAAGCATAGACTGCCACATCTTTCTCCCAACAAGTGTCTGTTGGGTTTGAACCACTAACCTTTTGGTTAGTAGCTGAATGCTTTAACCACTTTGCCAACAGGGCTCCACCATTAACACAGGGGATGAAAACACTTAAGATCTTTTTGTAATCCCCATCCAGTCATCCCATCAGTATGACCTGGGAAATACATATCTGTGTTTTCCTCAGGTTAAATAAAATAATAGTTAGAAAAATTAAATTAATAGGAAAGTACATATTAATGTTATCTCACAAAAAATCAGTGTATCAAAATGGAAAATAGATATAAAAACCTAGATTTTAAAAACATGTTAGAAAACAAGCCATTCATGACTATATGAATATTCACTTACATTACAGTCAGGACATAAGATTACATTAAGCAGGTCCTAAGAAGGCATTCTGCTCCTGTAAAGATTTACAGCCTTGGAAACCCTGTGCAGGGTCACTATGAGTTGGAACTGACTCCACAGTACTTAACAACAACAACAACAAGGTTCTCAAATGACAGGCAGACAATAAGAATGGAGGGAAAACTACAATGACACTGGTTTTGTTGCAGTTCAAGATGACTTTTGTTAAAAAATCACAAAAGAATTGCAACCTAATCCCTGTTGATAGAACAATATGGAAGCAATCTGCATAACTTTTGTCTTTAGTTTCAGATCAATATCCAAACAATTCTAATGAGTATCAACTTACCACAAAGGCTTTTGGTTGAAACCCTAAATTCTGTTTGGAGGAAAATGGGGGTAACAGAAACTGACAAAGTCAATCTGACACTAATGAATTTAGTTGCTTTCCAGGGCTTTAAAAAACAATAATAATTCTCAACTTTTCCCCAAAGCCTCAATATACCAACATTTGCCAGTACCTTTCCTCTCCCTAGCCCCAATATCCTTTTGTGAGAAGATACTAAGCACACTCAGCCAAATATTGGTGGTGGTGGTGGTGTGCCGTGGAGTTGGTTCCAACTCATATCGAACCTGCATAGGGTTTCCAAGGCTGTAAATCTTTACAAGAACAGAAACATCATCTTTCTCCTGCAGAACAGCAGGTAGTTTTAAATTGCTGACTTTGAGGTTAGCAGCCCAACTCTTAACCATTACAGGGTTAATATCTGATGGCTCCTAATTTTTAAATGGATCAGCTCTAATATCACAAAGAAAGTAAATTTGCTCAGTATTAGAAGGCCATCTGACCCCTCCAAGACTGAAACTCAAAGGGAATACAAGAGTAAGCATGTAAGCTTGCTGGCGACCACATTGGTCTACTGGTGAGTAGGAGAGTAGAAAAGGCAGAAATGAAGATTTGAGCTGAGTTTGACCACATTCCATAGACTCCCACTGACCTGGAGATGAGAGAGAGATGAGGAAGGGTTGGTTGGTACAAAGTATGGTTAGACCTGGAGACTCCTGAGCTCATGGACGAGGACACAGCCACAAAGGGCTAGAGCTGAGAGTGAAGCATCCAGCTGATATGAAGTGAGGGGAGATGCATAAGAATGCCCAAACTTGCAGACAGTAGCCATTTGACCTAACCTCAATGGCATGATGATCAGAACTCGACTAGAAGAAAATAAAAAATAAAACAAAAAACCCCACAATTTTTGATAAAGGAAACGAGGGTAAATTGCTATAATTTGATTAACTTGACCTATACTTATGGATATAGTAGCTCAAAATACCAACTAAGAGGGGAAAAGTCTTCACATCAAATATTAATACTATACCCTCTGTGTACAGGGTAGATAGGGACGGGCAACTTAGACATTGGCTACATAAAATGAAGGGGTGATAAAGGCACGAAGTGATTGGCTTACAAGTTTTTAAGAAGGAGTTTAGTTTAAGAGTGTGTGGGGGAAGATAGAGTCCCTGTTGAATAGTTTTCATCTTGTCTAGATGGGTCTGGTGAAAAGAGAAGGGTTTAAGATTCTTATGATTCCATAATGAGTAATTGTTATCACGACTAATTGAGACTATCACAACTGTAAATGTAGAAGCTTTGTAAAAAAATGAGAGAGTAGTTAATCTTACAGTCCAGGAACAGAGAACCCTAGGACCATCAAGGGAGAAGAGCATGAGCGGAATGCAGGACACTATCCAGAGAAGCAACAACACCAGAAATGGAGACAGAGGTGAGGACATAAAGGGAGAGAGCAGCTAAGGACTCTAGACTCATGGAAAGAGAGGGACTGAGGGCTGGCAGCCTGGAGGCAGGCTTGCAGAATGTGCTCTTTGGATGTTTAAATGATTATATATTTCTGACTGGTTTTGTGTACATTTCTCACCCCTCACCAAAAAACAAAACAAAACAAAGGAATAGAAGCAAATACTGTTGAATGATGATGCACAGAGGAGATTATAATTATTGCAATGAAACTGTGTAAAACCAATGTTCTCCCATGTAAACTATCACTCAATATACAATAAAAACTTAAAAAACAAAATGTAATTATTGCAGTGAAACGGTGTAAAACAAATGTTTTCTTATGTAAACTATCACTCAATTTACAATAAAAACTTAAAAAACAGAAAGTGGAATTAAAAAGTAATTGAACTTTTTCATGAACTTTTTGAAGCCCCTGTGTATTGTAAACTTTAAAGCAGATTGTAAAAAAAAAAAAAAAAAAACACACACACACACACACACAAAAAAAAAAATAGCAAAACTTATGAAGACTAGGGTTCTAGTGTTGTACTGCTAAGGGTCTGTAAGAAAATATTTTTTCTTTTGTTAGAAGGCTTGTTTATCCCCACCCTCTACCCTTATTATTTATACAGGTTATTTAATGCCTAAATTCAGCCTTTCATCAGCACGATGATATATATATAGTGCAAATGTCCTTGTTGGAATTACAATGGCAATTTATCAATTTATGTGCAGCTAATCAACCTATTTGCTTTCTAGTGTAGAGCAGTAAAAGCTTATCTCATGCAGACTCACGGATCGTTCAAAGCAATCTAATTGAATTTCAGGGCCAAGAGCATTGCACAACACGTGATGTGTCTCCAGGGAAGCACAGTGCCAGACACTGCAGGCATTACATAATCACATGCTGTTGTTGGCAAAGGACGCCCTCTCAGCCGCTCCGTGGCTTGGCAGTCCGTGTCTCCTCCAATCGTGCCCTGCAATTTTAATCTGCACAGAGTGTTCACATGTACAGTCACATGCTCTGAGACTTTCATAGCAGCAAATGAAAACCAGGACCATTTCTCTACCACTAGAAACAATTCATATAGTACCAGACTAAACCAGGCTATATGTATAACACTGAGGCTTCAAACCAGGAAGAGAGAAGGCACCTATCAACTATTACACTTCTAAGGAGTTACAATACTATCCTTGCCATTTGAAATGAATACACTTAAGACACTATAGAGAATATAACTAGTTGCTAAACCTGAGTTAGGTGTTCCTGAACACAAGCCACAGAACATAAGCTGCTATGAACCCCAGACTCATCATTCTACTTCCAGGGACCAATCAAACTATGTACAATTATAAAAATTTAAATATATCTAGTTTTAAAGTAATGTTATTATATAAGGGGTTTAAAACTGTTCATTGTATAATAACATTACTTAAAACATAGATATATTTAAAATTTCACAATTGCCTTAGCCTGACTGATCACTGGATATAAAAAGATAAAGGGATTTTTCAATGAACCTTTTGAAGTTTATGTAAACATTAAGCAATGACATGCACCTAGAGACTTTACCTTGTGTTCATTCAATTTTATTGCTAACGTTGTAGCTAAGGTAAAAATCTTTTGTAAATGGATAATGAAACATAATCAGCATATTCTTGCCCATCTTTTCTTTTAAGTTTTGGGTTTGTTTGTTTGTAACATTTCTATATACAACATATTGAACCCAGAAAAAATGGCACTGTGGGCAGATCTTTACTTTTAAGCAAAAGAGCTGAATTTCATCTATAGACGTTTTTGTTGTTATTAAGTGATATCAAGTTGGTTCTGACTCATAGCAACCCTGTATAGGGTTGTCCAAGGAGCAAGCTGGTGGGTTAGAACCACTGACCTTGCAGTTAGAAGTCCAGTGCTTATCTTACAGCAGGACTCCCATCTCTACCAGAGTTATCCCATAATGCTTTCTGGGATGATAGGAATGAACTATATGCTGTTAAATTCATAGACATTAGTCACTCACGATTGCTAAGTATTAGAAACATGGCCAGTGTGACAGAAAATTTTTAATTGTACACATGTAATTTTAATTCATTTAAATTTGAATAGCCACATGGGAGTTGTTGTTAAGTGCTGTTGAGTCGATTCTGACCCACAAGGACCCTGTATAGGGTTTCCAAGGAGCAGATGGTGAGCTTGAACCACTGACCTTGCAGTTCAAACGACTTTGCAGTCTGACACATTAGCCCACAGCACCACACCAGTGGCTACTATACTGGCCAGTATAAAATTATCCTAAAGGAGTCTGGTGTGGTGCTGCTATGGTCAGTTTGAGGCAAGGTTGGCAGTTCAGACCCATCAGCTGCTCCATGGAAACCCTACATAGGATGGCTATGAGTTGGAACTGACTCAAAGGCACTTAACAACAACAACAAATCATTCTAAAAAAGAGCCCTAGTGAGGCTGTAGAATAGGCATTGGACTGCTCACCATAAGGTCAGCAGTTCAGAGCCACCAGCTGCTCAATGGAAGGAAGATGAGGCTTTCAGCTCCCATATAGATTTTCAGCCTCAGAAACCCTATCCTGGGTTGCTGTGTATTGGAATTGTCTTACAAGCTGTAGGTTTGCTTTGGGCTGTGATTTACCATTCTAAAGCACATAACCTGACTAGTTAGTACTTTATTTGTTTCAGGAATTTCTTACAATTTGCTTTTGGTTTTTTTAAAAATAGAAATCAATAAAGAAGTCATAGTTAAACTAAAAGTGCACTTTCATCATTAAACACACAACTAGCATTATGGTACATTTCAACAAATTTTCATTTTTAAAAGTTGTGAAGATTTTGATTGTTTGAGTTTTTAAAAATGTAGGATAAGAATTAGGACACCTGGTTAGCCTCTGAAATGCCAAATCTTTAAAGCAAATATCATTATTGGGTAGGCCCAAAGAAGTTCACACAAGTTAGGAAGAGCAATATAATAAAAAAGCACTTCTTGTGAATAGTAGTAGCCGGTGTGAGTAAATAATAAATCCCACTCATTACACATTTCTTAGATTTTGCCATCAACAACGGGAAAAGATCTCCTTAGATAAGACACTGTTGTTCTTAAGTCCTGTCAAGTCATTTCCAACTCATTGCAACCCTGTATAGGGTTTCCAAGGGGTGGCTGGTGAGCTTGAACTGCTGTCTTTGCAGTTCAAACCAACCTTGCAGTCCAGCACATTAACCCACAGTGCTACTAGATAATTAAAACTGGTTGTGTTAGTACATCAACAGAGAGCTGCCAGAAATGCAAGTCAGAGTCAAAAGAGGACACATAATAAGGGATACCATTGTTGACATCAGATGGATCTGGGTACATAGCAGAAGATACCAGAAATGTGTTTACCTGTGTTTTATTCACTATGAAAAGGCATTTGACTAAGCTGATTATAGCAATTATTAATAACATTGCAAAGAATGGGAAATCCAGAACACTTAATTGTGATCATGTGGAACCTATAACTAAACTAATAGGTAGTCATTCAAATAGAACAAGTGAATAATGTGTGGCTTAGAATCAGAAAGATGTGAGTTAGGATTATATACCTTCACCAAATTTATTCAATATGTATGCTGAGCAAATAATCTCAGAAACTGGATTGTATGAAAAAGAATAAAGCATTAGGCTTCGATGAAGACTGATTAACAACTTGCCATATGTAGATGATATTACCTTGCTTACTGAAAGTGAAGAGGACTTGAAGGACTTAATGACAAAGATCAAGACTACAATCTTCAGTACTGATTACACCTCAACAGAGAGAAAACAAAAATCCTCACAAATGTATCAATAAGTAATATCATGATAAACAGAAAAGACTGAAGTTGTCTGTTAAGGATTTCCTTTTACCTGGACCCATGATCTATGCCCATAGAAGTAGCAGTCAAGAATTGAAACAGAAATATGTTTACTTGTGTTTTATTGACTATGCTAAGACTTTCAGATATGCGGATCATGACAAACTGTGAACAAGACTAGGAAGAATTAGTACTCCAGAGCACTTGATTGTGTTCATGAGAAACCTGTACATAGAACAAGAGGCAGTCATTAATATAGAACCAGGAAATAAGGGATGGTTTAAAATCAGGAAAGGTGTGTGCCAGAGTTATATCTTTTAACCATGCTTATTCAATCTGTATACTAAGCAAATAATCCAAGAAACTGGATTATATGAGGAAAAATGTGGCATCTGGATTGGAGGAAGACGTAATAATAGCTTACAATATGCAGACGATACAACCTTGGTTGCTGAAAACAAAGACTTAAAAATACTTACTGATGAAGATCAAAGACTTCAGCCTTCAGTATGGATTATATCTCAATGTAAAGAAAACAAAAATGCTGACTACTGGACCAATAAATAACATCATGATGAATGAAGAAAAGATTTAAATTGTCAAAGATTTCATTTTGCTTGGATCCATAACCAACACTCATGGAAGAATCAACTGTATTTGAATCATGGTGTTGGAGAAGAATATTAAAGGTACCATGGACTGCCAGAAGAACATACAAATTTGTCTTGGAAGTACAGGCAGAATGCTCTTTGGAAGTCAGGATGGTCAGATTTCATCTCTCAAACTTCAGACATGTTATCAGGAGGAACCAGTCCATGATGAAAGACATCATGTTTGGTAAAGTGGAAGATCAAGGAAAAGAGAAGACCCCGATTAGATGGGCTCAAGTGTAACAATTGTGAGGATGGCACAGGACTGGACAGTGTTTTGTTCTGTTGTGCATAGGGTCACTATGATTCAGAACTAACTCAAAGGTACCTAAAACACAACCATAAACAAAGACCTCTTTAAAGTATTAAAAAAGCAGAGAGGTCATTTGGAGGACTAAGTCACTCCTGACATAAACCGTGGTTCATCTCTTATGAACGCAAAACTTGGACAATGAATAAGGAAGCCCAAAGAACTGATGCATTTGAATTATAGTGTTGGCAAAGAATACTGAATATACTATGCACTACTGTTATTGTTGTTAAATGCTGTCAAGTCAGTTCGGACCCATAGCAACCCTGTACAGGGTTTCCAAGGCTGTAAATCTTTACGGGACCAGACAGCCTCATCTTACTCCCACGGAGCGGCTGGTAGTTTCGAACTGCTGACCTTGAGGTTCACAGTACTACTAGAAGGATAAAAATCTGTCTTGGAAGAAAGACAACTAGTATGCACTTTAGAAGTGAGGATTTTGAGACTTCATCTCATGTACTTTGGACATGTTATATATACTAGGAGGGACCAGTCCCTAGAGAAGACATAGTGCTTGGTAAAGTAGAGGGCCACCCAAAAAAAGCAAGACCTTCAGTGAGTTAGACTGGCACACTGGTTGCAACAATAGGCTCAAACAACAATTGTGAGGAGGATGGCATAGCACCAGGCAGTATTTCATTTTGTTGTAGATACAGTTGTTATGAATTGAAACCAACTCAACATCACCTAATAACAAGACACCAGGAACAGCACCATAAAAACAGTTGAGATATAATTATACAGAAATTTCTGTGTATTGAAGGAAATCTCCTATTATGTAAAGAACAAAAATTCTTCAGTGGAATTCAGCAAAACATTGGGTTTTTTTGAGATGCTTGTCATTGTTGTTATTAAGTGCCGTTGAGTCATTTCCGATTTATAGAGGCCCTGTGTAAGGTTTCTGAGGAGTGGTTGGTGTGTTTGAACTGCTGACCTTTCAGTTAGCAGTCAAGTGCTTATCGTACAACACCACACCAGGACTCCTTGATATGTTTAGGATCTAAAAGTTGCATAAATTCCCAAATTCTCAAATAGTGCCACAGCCTGTAATTGACTCCACGGCACATAACAACAACAACAACGTAGGATACTGGAACTGAAAGCTTCAAATGAACCTGCCAGACTATTACATCTATAATTGTATAAATAGAGGAACACGGCTTTTGACTAAGGTATTTTCCAGCTAATCCTCTTCACTTTTATTTTATTTCTTTAGTCAGTATCTATTGAATATCTTTTCAAGGACATATTGATGAGGAAACAGAGCTTGTCTTTACTTAGCCAACATTACTGAATACATGATTAAGAACAAACACAAAAGAGCTAAATGAAGACGCAGATCTGGGCTATCGTTAAACTAAGACGTGCACTACTCCAACTGTCTCACCTTACACTGCACTGAATCAAACTGCATTATGTTAAATAATAAATTATTGTCAGGGATGTCAAAATTTTAAGCTAACGAAGGCCAATGATCTAATTGCCTAATCTGAAATAACAAGTATAAAACATAGATGAATGAAAACAGAAAAACAGTTGCATTCAACAGCGGTTGGGAAGAACTGATTTTGCAAAACTTTTTGTTTCAAATGCAAACTAAGGAATTTTAATATTTACTATATTCCAATACTTACCACTTGTCTGTCAATTTGTCACACTGTGGTAGACTGTTTATTGCTGTGATTCTGGAAGCTATGCCACCAGTATCTTAAATTCAAGCAGAGTCACCCCTGGTGGGCAGGTTTCAAATAAACTTCCAGAAGAAGACAGACTACAAAGTAGAGACAGGCTACTTCAGAATATTTGGTGATAAGGTTGAAAACCTTATGAATAGCAGTGAAACCAGAATATTGAATCCTGAAGCATGATAAAGAGCACCAGAATACTTCCAGATACAGTGCCAGAAGATGAGCACTTCAAGTTGGAAGACACTCAAAATATAACTGGGGAAGAGCTGCCTCCTCAAAGTTGGGTTGACTGTGATGATGGGAGTGAAGTAAAGCTTTTGGACCTTCATTTGCTGATGAGGCACAACTTAAGATGAAGATAAACAGCTGTAAATATCCATGAATAATCAGAGTATGTATTGTAAGAAGTATGAATCCAGGAACATTCGAAGTTGTTAAAAATGAAATGGAACACATAAATATCAATATCCCGGACATTAGTGAGCTGAAATGGACTGGTATCGACCATTTTGAATCTGACAATCACATGGTTTACTATGTTAGGAATGACAAACTGAAGAGGAATGGCATCACATTCATCATCAAAACGAACATTGAATCTTGAAGTGCAAGGCTATCTGTGATAAGATAATATCAATATGCCTCCAAGGAAGGCCAGTTAATATAACTATTATTTAAATTTAGGCACCAACCACTAAAGCCAGTGATGATGAACTTGAAGAATTCTATCAACTTCTTCACTATGTTAGGAATGACAAACTGAAGAGGAATGGCATCACATTCATCATCAAAACGAACATTGAATCTTGAAGTGCAAGGCTATCTGTGATAAGATAATATCAATATGCCTCCAAGGAAGGCCAGTTAATATAACTATTATTTAAATTTAGGCACCAGCCACTAAAGCCAGTGATGATGAACTTGAAGAATTCTATCAACTTCTTCAGAGTCCTGGTGTGGCACTGTGGGTTAATGCACCACTCTGCAAAGCCATTTGAACTGCAAGGTCAGTGGTTTAAGCTCACCAGCTGCTCCCTGGAAACCCTATACAAGGTCTCTATGAGTCACAACAAATTCGACGGCACTTGACAACAAATCAACTTCTTCAGTCTGAAATAGATCAAACATCCAATCAGAATATATTGATAATTACTGGCAAATGGTATGCAAAGTTTGGAAACAAAGGAGAAGGTTCATTCTTGGCGATAGAAATAATGATGGAGATTGCATTAAAGGATTTTTCAAAACCAATGACTTATTCATTGTTGTTGTTGTTAGTGCCGTTTGTCAGTTCCGACACATAGTGACCCTTTATAGAGTTTCCAAGGAGTGGCTGGTGAGCTTGAACTACCATCCTTGTGGTTCAAAAACTTTGCAGTTCAGTGCATTAGCTCACAGCGCCACACCAGGACTCCAAATACTGTTTATAACAATATAAAAGTCGACTATACACAGGGACCTCACCAGATGGAATACACAGAAATTAAACTGACTATATCTGTGGGAAGAGATGGTGGGAAAGCTCCATATCATCAGCCAAAACAAGACCAGGGTCAGACTGTGGAACAGACCATCAATAGCTCATGTGTAAGTTCAGGCTGATGCTAAAGATAATTAAAACAAGTACATGAGAACAAAACTGTGACCTTGAATATATCCCACCTGAATGTAGAAATCATCTCACAAACAGATTTGATGAATTAGACACTAATGACTTAAGAAGAGAAGAGTTGTGGGATGACATCATGAACATCAGATAGGAAGAAAGCAAAAGGTCATTAAGAAGACAAGAAAGAAGGAAAAGACCAATTGGATATCAGAAGAGACTGAAACTGATTTTCCAGTGTAAAGATGCTAAAGCAAATGGAATAAATGAGGACGTAAAAGAGCTGAATAGACAATGTCATTCGGCCTCTCAAGAAGATAAGTCAAATATTATAATGAAATGTGTAAAGACATGGAATTAGAAAAGCAAAAGAGAAGAACACACTCAACATTTCTCAAGGTGAGGGAACTAAAGAAAAAAAAAATCAAGCCTTGACTAGAGATACTGAAGGATTCTATAGGCAAAATATTGAATAATGCAAAAAGAACCAAAAGAATATGAAAGGAATATACAGAGTCACTGTACCAAAAAGAAATGGCCGATGTTCAAATACTTCAAAACATAGTATATGATCAAGAACCAATGATACTGAAGGAAGAAGTCCAAGGTGCAATGAAGGCATAGGCAAAGAACAATGCTCCAGGAATTGTTGGAATACAAACTGAAATATTTCAACAAACTGATGTGGCACTGTGGGCACTCACTCACTTCTACCAAGAAATTTGGAAGACAGCTACCTGGACAGCTAATTGGAAGAAATCCATATTTGTGCACATTCCAAAGAGAGGTGACCCAACAGAATGCAGAAATCATCAGACAATATCACTCATATCATATGCAAGTAAAATTTTGCTAAATATAATTCAAACACAGCTACAACAGTACATTGACAGAAAACTGCCAGAGGTCCAAGCCAAATTCAAACAAGGATGTGAAATGAGGGATATCATTGCTGATGTCAGATGCATATTAGCTGAAAGCAGAGAATACCAGAATGATGGATTTCTGTGCTTTATTGACTACACAAAGGGTTATTGTTGTGTGGATTGTTACAAGCTACGGATAACATTGCAGAGAATGAATTATTCCAGAATACTTCATTCGGAGCGGCTGGTAGTTTCGAACTGCTGACCTTGAGGTTCACAGTACTACTAGAAGGATAAAAATCTATCTTGGAAGAAAGACAACTAGTATGCACTTTAGAAGTGAGGATTTTGAGACTTCATCTCATGTACTTTGGACATGTTATATATACTAGGAGGGACCAGTCCCTAGAGAAGACATAGTGCTTGGTAAAGTAGAGGGCCACCCAAAAAAAGCAAGACCTTCAGTGAGTTAGACTGGCACACTGGTTGCAACAATAGGCTCAAACAACAATTGTGAGGAGGATGGCATAGCACCAGGCAGTATTTCATTTTGTTGTAGATACAGTTGTTATGAATTGAAACCAACTCAACATCACCTAATAACAAGACACCAGGAACAGCACCATAAAAACAGTTGAGATATAATTATACAGAAATTTCTGTGTATTGAAGGAAATCTCCTATTATGTAAAGAACAAAAATTCTTCAGTGGAATTCAGCAAAACATTGGGTTTTTTTGAGATGCTTGTCATTGTTGTTATTAAGTGCCGTTGAGTCATTTCCGATTTATAGAGGCCCTGTGTAAGGTTTCTGAGGAGTGGTTGGTGTGTTTGAACTGCTGACCTTTCAGTTAGCAGTCAAGTGCTTATCGTACAACACCACACCAGGACTCCTTGATATGTTTAGGATCTAAAAGTTGCATAAATTCCCAAATTCTCAAATAGTGCCACAGCCTGTAATTGACTCCACGGCACATAACAACAACAACAACGTAGGATACTGGAACTGAAAGCTTCAAATGAACCTGCCAGACTATTACATCTATAATTGTATAAATAGAGGAACACGGCTTTTGACTAAGGTATTTTCCAGCTAATCCTCTTCACTTTTATTTTATTTCTTTAGTCAGTATCTATTGAATATCTTTTCAAGGACATATTGATGAGGAAACAGAGCTTGTCTTTACTTAGCCAACATTACTGAATACATGATTAAGAACAAACACAAAAGAGCTAAATGAAGACGCAGATCTGGGCTATCGTTAAACTAAGACGTGCACTACTCCAACTGTCTCACCTTACACTGCACTGAATCAAACTGCATTATGTTAAATAATAAATTATTGTCAGGGATGTCAAAATTTTAAGCTAACGAAGGCCAATGATCTAATTGCCTAATCTGAAATAACAAGTATAAAACATAGATGAATGAAAACAGAAAAACAGTTGCATTCAACAGCGGTTGGGAAGAACTGATTTTGCAAAACTTTTTGTTTCAAATGCAAACTAAGGAATTTTAATATTTACTATATTCCAATACTTACCACTTGTCTGTCAATTTGTCACACTGTGGTAGACTGTTTATTGCTGTGATTCTGGAAGCTATGCCACCAGTATCTTAAATTCAAGCAGAGTCACCCCTGGTGGGCAGGTTTCAAATAAACTTCCAGAAGAAGACAGACTACAAAGTAGAGACAGGCTACTTCAGAATATTTGGTGATAAGGTTGAAAACCTTATGAATAGCAGTGAAACCAGAATATTGAATCCTGAAGCATGATAAAGAGCACCAGAATACTTCCAGATACAGTGCCAGAAGATGAGCACTTCAAGTTGGAAGACACTCAAAATATAACTGGGGAAGAGCTGCCTCCTCAAAGTTGGGTTGACTGTGATGATGGGAGTGAAGTAAAGCTTTTGGACCTTCATTTGCTGATGAGGCACAACTTAAGATGAAGATAAACAGCTGTAAATATCCATGAATAATCAGAGTATGTATTGTAAGAAGTATGAATCCAGGAACATTCGAAGTTGTTAAAAATGAAATGGAACACATAAATATCAATATCCCGGACATTAGTGAGCTGAAATGGACTGGTATCGACCATTTTGAATCTGACAATCACATGGTTTACTATGTTAGGAATGACAAACTGAAGAGGAATGGCATCACATTCATCATCAAAACGAACATTGAATCTTGAAGTGCAAGGCTATCTGTGATAAGATAATATCAATATGCCTCCAAGGAAGGCCAGTTAATATAACTATTATTTAAATTTAGGCACCAACCACTAAAGCCAGTGATGATGAACTTGAAGAATTCTATCAACTTCTTCACTATGTTAGGAATGACAAACTGAAGAGGAATGGCATCACATTCATCATCAAAACGAACATTGAATCTTGAAGTGCAAGGCTATCTGTGATAAGA
>NW_006408616.1:7504277-7515672 GCF_000296735.1 Chrysochloris asiatica
CATGTTATTGTCAGCAACCTCATATGCATGTGAAAGTTGGACAATAAATAAGGAAGATCATAGAAGAATTAATACATTTGAGTTACAGTATTGGAGGCGAATATTAAAGGCACCATGGACTGCCAAAATAACAAACAAATCTGTGTTGGAAGAAGTACAGCCAGGATCCTCCTTCAAAGTCAAGATGGTCAGATTTCGTTTCTCATACTTCAGACACATTATCAGGAAGGACCAGTTCCTGCATAAGGACATCATGATAAAGTAGAGAGTCCCCAAACAAGATGGATTTGCATAGTGGTAGCAGAATGGGCTCAAACGAAGCAAGGATTGTGAGGTGGGCTCAGGACCAGGCAGTGTTTCATTCTGTTGTGCCTAGGGTTGCTGTAAGTCAAAACTGACTCCACAACACCTAACAACAACACTTTTCTATACAGCAGAAAATGAATTTTGGCTCAAGTACAAACATATTTTGCTTAATTACTGAATCAAAGGGAAATGTTTTAAAAAGGAAAACAAAGTACACAAACCATATTTTTTTCTGACTCTAAGATGCATTTCTATTTCTACCAAATATTAGCAAAGTAATATGATATCCCAGTAGGTAAAATTAGGCAGACTTTTTCAATTGTATAAAATTGCCACTAATGAGCAGACTTCTGTGTAAAACGGCTGTTGTTTTAAGTAACTAGAATTAAAGAAGATTGCTTTGATTTCATATGATGAATAATTGCTTATAAGTATGATGTGAGAAATCAAAATTATAGATGGGTTAAAATAAACATTTAAAGCATTGGATGTGAGATAGACTTCTTGTTGTCAAGTGCTGTGAAGTATATTCTGACTCATAACAACACTATATAGTGTTTCTAAGGAGTGGTTAGTAGGTTTGAACTACTGACATTGTGCTTAGCAGTTCAGTGCTTATCCTACAGCACTACACCAGGACTCTACTGGGGATAAATCACTAGTGAGATAGCGACATCCACTGAAGAGTTGTGACATTACAACCCAGCTCTAGAGGCTCTCTGTACACCTACCATCTCAGGTGTTGTTGGTAAGTGCCATCAAATCAATTGTTTCTCATAGAGACCCTATATGAGGTTTCCAAGGAGCATTGTGCATTAGGCATATCTGCTGCACAAGACATCTTTAAAGTACTGAAGAGCAAAGATGTCAGTTTGAAGACTAAGGCATGCCTGACCCAAGGCAAGGTATTTTCAGTAACCTCATATGCATGCAAAAGTTGGGTAGTGAATAAGGAAGGCCATAGAAGAATTGATGCATCTGAGTTATGGTGTTGGAGGCGAATATTGAAAGTACCATGGACTGCCAAAGGAAAACAAATCTGCTCTGGATGAAGCACAGCCAGAGTGCTACTTGGAAGCCAGGATGCTGAGACTTCATCTCTCTTACTTGGAATATCTTATTATGAAGGCTCAATCCTTGGAGAAGGATATCATGTTTAGTAAAGTGGAGGGACAGAGATAAAGAGGAAGACCCCCAACAAGATGGCTTGGCACAGTGGCAGCAGCAATGGACTCAGCTGTAGCAACAATTGATGCCAGTACAGGACCCGGCTGTGTTTCATTCTGTCATGCACAGGGTCGCTATGAGTCAGTACCAACTCAATGGCACTTAACGACAACAAGGAGCAGGTGGTGGGACTGACCTTGTGGTCAGCGGTTCAGTGCCTATCCTATAGTGCCACACCAGGACTCCAAGCAAGAGGTAAGAATAGGAAATTCCAAAAGATTTCAATGTAAAATATCCATAGCACTCCTCACGATGAGAATGTGAACTTGAAAGATAAGAATGGCAAAGGAGAGATACTCTCGTGTCTCTGTCTACCTTTCCATTCCTGTTGTTGCTGCTGTTGTTAATTGCTATTGAGTCTGTTCACACTCATAGCGACCTTATATAGGGTTTCCCAAGAGTAGATGGTGAGTTTGAACCACCAACTTTGTGGTGAGCAGTCTACTCCTTCCATTCCTAGAGCTTCACAAAGTTCAGGTCGACATGTCCTTATTCTTACCAATTCTTTTAGATCCTTTTTTTGTTTTAATTAAATGTTTTTATTTTGGATTGAGTGAAAGTTTACAGGGCACATCATCAGCTTCACATTCAACCATTCATATGGCTTGTTTCATTACATTGATTATTATCCCCTCCATATATCATCAGTTTACAGTGTTTCTCTCTATCCTCTTTAGCTTTTTTTTTTTTTTTTTGGGTGGGGGGGACTTGCCTTTTTGGAATTTACAGTCTCGGCTTTTAGGGAAGGTTTTTACATTTGTCTGTGGATATCCAGGGCTCATGTATGAAATTACTAACAAGCATTACTGAATAATCAGATGAGGGACAGTTTGCTATGTCTACTAGGTAACTAGAGTCTGATCCTCAGAGCCTATGGTTTGGACGGTCAACAATGCTTGGGCCCACAGGGGCTTGGCCTCCTGACCGGGTCTGCACTGTCTGCATCTGAATCCTCCTTATTTATTGATTGTTTAAGGGACGCTGCCTGTCTTAGGTGGTCAGTGCGAATTCCTCAGTCTTACCAGTCATTGAGACTCACTGCAGCATGGCAATGGCTCTGTCTTAAGTAGCCGAGGTTCCACGTGATCCTTACCCGTCTCTGGCCACACGTCCAGCATAAACAGCCGCCATCCAAGGAAGGCAGGGAGGGAGGAGATCAGCTGGCGACCCCATGAGCCAGATGTTGCCGGCCCACCACCTGTTCTAAGGTGACCAAGCAGGATCACTATGCTGAGGTTCAATCAAGTTCTTAGGGGATTCTTTTAGATCCTTTTTAGAAAGGATTTTTACAGACATTTTAAGTCCATCCTTTAGAAGTGAAACAGCCTTAGAAATGCATTTCAGAAGCTCTCTCATGACAGCTACCATCCTCTCCTTCCTGATTTCCCTGCCTACAGCATGTCTCACCAATGATATCACAGCAGGATTAACGTTCTAGTCACTAAGTGATCAGTAGCTTCAAGTTGAATGACTGCAAGGTGAATTCTGTTTCCACAACCTTGACTTGAAGACCTCCTATAAACCGGTATTTTTATTGCCCTGTACTATTTAAACAACCCTTTATACCATATAAACAGGATTGCTCCCAATAATAACTCTGTTCCAGATTATTTGTTTGCAAAATGTGACCTAAGCAATTATTCATTTAGCCCCTCATGCTCCTAGGCACTGCTCCTGATGCTCTCTTGTCATTTTACTTGGCTGCCTTGGACCCATCCTATCAGACATGACATACCATTTAGTATGTGTAACCTGCTATCAATCTTGTGTTTCTTTCTTTGAATACAATTTACACTTGCCACTTAAACAATCTCACTTTCAGCCACTATAACCCAGGCCTCAGACCCCTACCTGCAACACAGGCTTCCACTTCCAATGTTCCTGCTAGGCTTACTTCAGACCAGCTGGCACTACTCTGGTATTACTTCCTAAGGTACTATGCACATTCCCGCCTCCCGTTTTTTTGCTCACACTTTTAACCAACCTGTAATACTCCTTCCATTCCTCTTTGCTGATATAAACTATATAATTCATTCATTTTGCAAAGCTTATTGAGCACTTCAAGACACTGTGATATGCACTGAAGGTAGAGTAATGAACATAAAAACATTATTCTTGCCCTCATACAAGTTACAGGCCTACGGAAGGAGACAAAAATCAATAAGTAAACTATAACAACAACAAAAATGAAACCAGATGTTTGCCTTGTCTGAAATGTACTATTAAAATGAACAGAGTATTATAACAGACAACAGGGGGAAACTAATTTAAATAGAGCTGTCAATAAAGACATTTAAGCTGAGAATGTGGCATTTTAATTGATATTTCAAGGATGAGAAGAGTCAGAAAAATAGCGAGAGGAACAGCAATATAGGCAGAAAGAACATCAAATGCAAAGCCTCAAAATGGAAAGAAATTATCTTATTTAAGGAGTAGAAAGGATACCATTGTAACTAGACTCTACTAAAATAAAGGAAAGGGGTTAAAAAGATGGCACAAGCTAGTAAGTTAGACAACCTTACTGCTCTGAAGATAAATTTGGATTTTTGTAAAGAACAATAGAAAAACATCAGGCAAATGACATAATCTGATATATAATTTATAACTATCATGCTGTAAAAAGAATGACGTCTTCCAAAAAAAACAACAACAACAAAAAAAAAAAAACACAGGAAGCACTGGAGTCATGCAGTATTTCTGGCTGCAGAAGATGATATACTAAACCACGGTGCACAGCAGTGGGTTGCAGGACAGATAGGCAGATGGGTGTATTGAAGAAACCATGGAACTTGCCGATGCAATTTTGTGTGAGGCAAGAGAAAAGAAATCAAGAATGACATAAGGTATTAGTAGATGATAATGCTTTACTAATAAAATAAAATTTGAAAATGCAGGTTGGGAGACTGGGGGTGAGAAAGGCACCAGTGACTTAGTCCTTGGGCTATTCCAGATTCAGTTCAAATTCTACCCCTTCATGGAATTTCCATTACTCGTTTATTATAATAATACTCAACTGAAGGGGGAAGCTTGACTGAAATAATTCCTCAGATTCCTGAAAGCCTACTCAAAATAACTCTATAGGTTGTAGAAGAATAAAATTGAAGTTATATTTATTTCTTATATTCAAGATCAGCATGAATGAAATACAAGTTACACTGCATTTTCTCTTTTAACATTACTGCCTGCTATTTAGATGCTCAAAACATCATGCAAAGGAAGACCTGGGGACTCTTGGGCCCAGAGTCAGTGACATAACCACAGAGGACTAGAGTGGGGAGTGAAGCATCCAGCTGATAAGAAGAGAGGGAGGGCATATGCACAAGAACACCCACACTTGCACATAATACCCACTTGACCTGGCTTCAATGGCTGGATGATCAGAGCACAACAAGAAGAAGATAGAAGAGGATAAAAAGAGTAATCTGATACAATTTGATGAACTTGACCTACACCCATGGATGCAGTAGCTCAAAAGAGGGTACAAATCTTTACAGTGAGGATCATTCCCACCCCCTCCAAATGCAGAGTAGACAGGGATGGGCAAGTTGGACATTGACTACCCAAAATAGGTGGTGGGGAGGGGGAAGGAGCACAAAGGCAAGAAGTGACTGGCTTACAATATTTCAAGAGGGAACCTAGATCCAGTGGGCATGGAGGAAAGTAGAATTTCCACTGAGTAGTATCCAATCTGCCTAAACTGGGCTGATGAAAGGAAATGCAGATATGTCTCTTGTAATACAATAGTGAATAATTGTTATCAGGACTGATTGTGAGGGTTGGAAATGTAAAGGTAGACGTTTTGCAGCAAGGAGGGGAGTGATTAACTTTGCAGTCTAGGAGCAGAGGTCCCTGGGACCATGAAGGAAGAAGAGCGGAGAGCTGGACCCTACCCAGAGAAGCAGTGATACCTGAGATGGAGACAGAGATGGTGATGTGGAGAGATGGAGCAGCTGGAGACTTTAGACCTAGAGAGGGAGAGGGGCTGTGTGCTGACTACCAAGGGAGGTGGGGGAAAGGGGGCAGGCTTGCAGGATATAACCCACTGGTTGGTTGATGATGCTTTGAGGGGATTGTAAACATGGCAATGAAAGGATATACGATAGAATGAATGTTCTCCCATGTAAACTATCAGATAATTCACAATAAAACATTTAAAAAAAACCCATCATGCAAAGGAGATGTGGTTTCTTGGCACACATTTCATTGGCTGCACTCTGTCTTTGTTTCTGGAAATCTGACAGGAAAAGGATTTATGACACACCTAAATCATGCAGTCCTACATTACACCTATTTGCTGCTCTGAGTACTGAGGACACAGAAGTAAATTCAACTCCTCATGCAGTCTTCCCTTTCACAATAAATGGTTGCTCTGGTCTCCATTCTTCTAGGAGCTCGGGCCAAAATCTTTAGTCATTTTTTACTCTTCTATCTCAACCATCACATTCAATCCATTGCAAAACTCTCCACTAAAGCCTCATTATATATCCACGATCCTATGACTTTTCATCACCTCTACTGCCACTAACCTCATCCAAGCCATCTCACTTGGATTAACCTGCAGTAACCCCTTACAGTCCCTTTGCTTTCACTCTTACCCTTTTAAATGTGCTCTTTGTGTAGCAGATACAGTAGGCCTTATAAATCATAAATCAGACTGAACTTATTCTCTGTATAAACCTTTCAATTCAAGTCTGTCTAACTCAGAGAGAAAACCAGTCCTTACCATGTCCTGCAAAGGTCCCACACAATCTAGGACCTCCCCGACCTCTCTGATCTCATGGCCTAAACTGTCTATAAATTACTTTTCTCTAGACATGCTGGCTTCATTGCTGCTTCTCAAACACAGGAAGCATGCTCCTACCTCAGGTCATTGTATTGGCTATTTTCTCTGCCTGGGGACTTGCTGCCCCAGATACTGGAATAGTGTGTCCTCCCACCTTCCTCAGTTCTTTGCTAAATATCAACTTGCCTGAACATGGCATATAAAACACACACCTCATATCACTCTTTTATTCTTCCTACTTTCTTTTTACCCAAAAACAAGAGAGTAATTTAACATTCAAGAGTAAAGATCCTAGGAACCACACTGCCTCTAATAGGTTCTAATCCCAGCTAAATTACTCTTCTGATTCTATCTCTAGAACCTGGGGCAACTTACTTAGCTTCTCTTCAGTTTTATTATTTGTAAAATTGGGATTCAAATTATACCCTCCTCTTAAGAGTTGCTATTAAAACGAAATATGCATGTAAAGTACATGTAAATGACTTAATATGATTTCTGGTATATAATAAGCATTCAATAGATAACTGACTAATACAGATTTTATCATAGCACTTTTTCTTCCTGACATGTATTTGTTTGTGTGTTTATCATCTGCTCCCCAACCAGAATGAAAGCTCCATAAACGAAGAAACTTTATCTCTTTGTTCTGTTTGGTTTCTTTTGTTACTACTTCTTCAATAACTAGTACATTTCCTGGCATATAGTAGGCATTCAACAAGTTTCCCCCTTAATATCTCGTGGAGCAGCTTTAGTCTACATCAAATATTTTCTAATAAGAATTTATATGCTTTGTAGTCATATGGTGGTGGTGATGGTTATGTGTTGTGGAGTCGGTTCCGACTCATAGTGACCCTGTAAAGGGTTTACGAGGCTGTAAATCTTTATGGGAGCAGAAAGCCTCACCTTTCTCCTGTGGAACAGTTGGTAGTGGCAAACTGCTGACCTGGCATTTCGCAGCCTAATTCGTAACCACTACACTACCAGAGCTCCTTAGAGAATCTAAATCCAGAACAAGGAAGGAGAATCAGGGAAGTATGATTTCAAAAGATCACCTGGTCTACCTTGGGTTTTCAGATAACATTATGGATGAGGAAGATAAAGAACAAAGTGTTTGTGACTTGGCTAAGATTCCACATCTAATATTTGGCACAGAAAGAGTCCCCATGTCCTTGTCACTGCCCATGGTTACTTTAAATGCCGCCTTTGATCTGTGTACAGTTAAAATGTCTTAGTTCATTGTTAACACTTATACACAGTCAAGAAAGTATCCATGATATTTTGGGTTTTCATTCCTATTTGGTACGAAAACTACCTAATTCTCAATAATTTATTCTGGAATTTTATAGATCTGAAATCCTTAATGAAAGACACAGAAATCACAAAATAAATTATTTATAGCATATACATGTACTTATATCATAAAACTTCATTGTTTTTGTTGTGTTGCTGAGTTATACATTTGTTTAAACCGTGTATAACTCACACATCAATTCCTTATGTATATATACTATGTGTGTTAGATGCATATGCATGTTATTTGTGTGGGTGTTTACATGTGAAAATACAGTAATCTTCTGAGGATACTACTGTTCACCAAGAATCATTTTCTTCCCATTAATCTTGGGGATTTTTTTCTTTCTTGATCAATCAGAAGTAAATGCAGGAGGCGTCCTCTGTTATTTGGGGACCCACTAATAGTGTCTATGAACATTTTGATTCAACACAGGTATAATTTCCACATATAACACTTTCTGATTCCAACTCCCAGCACTGTTCCTGCTATAAAATGCTCTGACATTAGTCTCAACCTGAATATCTCCCTAGCAGGTTCTTAAGTGGTAAGGATAGGGTTTTGGGTAGAAGGCCCATATTTAGGTAACTTTATTAGAAACTGCAGTGTATCTACAGGTGATTGTGTCAATACCTTAGAGGAAAAATAAATACCTCTTTCCAGAACTATTTTATCTCCTCTTTGGATTCTCTTGATGTATGCTATCTAATTTATAAATACTAAATGATGAAAAATAATGTTCAGTAAAAAAAGAGCTGATGATAAAGGTCAAAATAAATCTTTTAAGAGTAAGCCCTTTTATGATTCAATTTAAATCCACTCTTAGTATTAGACAATCAACATTTTTAGGTTTGCATATAGCCACTGAGCACAAAATTGTTAAAATAAGTCAATTACAATAACTTGTTGTTATCTTAAACACCCTTACGACTGAAAAAAAAGATAAGACACCTGAGAACAAGGAAGTTCATTTCTGTGTCTGGTTCTCTTAAATTGCCATAAATATTCATTGGACTTTCCTAATGCACCTCATTGCATTCTGCCCACTGACATGTCCATGGCAAATGTGAAGTACAAACAAGAATAACATACTACACCACCAAACGTATGAGGTATTTTAATAAATGTACTTAAAATAAGATCAGACAAAGGATTTTCACTTTAAAGTTTATAAACAACTTTTTAACTATTTATCTACCACATACACTGGTCATATAGAACAAATCAGAGTAAAACTTAAGTTTGGAAAAACTCACGGGTAGATAGTTAAAATGCATAATTAGAAAAAAAAAAAATGCTCCGCCTCTCATAGTTTTGTAATGTATCTCTAACAATGCTACGATAATTGTTATTTTTTTATAGATCAGATTGTCTCTCCACTTCAGACTAATGTACCTCAGTCTCATTTTTAAAAGGAGCATTTCCGTACTCATCTCTTTGTGTTCTATGCCTCGTGTTTACTGCATTGCCTGTAAGTATCACTGTATGCCTGAAAGATCTAAGCAAGTTCCTTTTCCTGTGCTCTTAGCAAAGTAAGCTACCCCATACAGTCTCATGGGAAAGACGATTTCAGCATTAAGACAAATGTGACCAATAATCTTAATTTATCTATGCAAATCGCCACTTACTTGATAGGAGAGGAACTACTCTATGAGTGTAAAGAAAAGTTTATTTTCCTGTTTCTGCTTATCTGACTTTGGTGGGTAGAAGAAAACAGGTGTAAAATACACTATAAACAGAAAAACTTTAGATTTAAGAAAACATGCTACCTCTGAATATCAGAATATTCTATTAATCAAGATAGTTACAAAAATAATACTATAACATTGACTCATTTTCTCTTTCAAAATAATGTGAAGTCCTAACTTTATTGTCATTGCCCACACCATAGGTCTGAGAAATATAGCAGTGAGGTTTAGCTCATCAGCTGTCTTGTGTTTGTGTTGTTGGTAAGTGCTGTCAAGTTGGTTTCACCTCATAGCAACTCTGTACAGAGTTTCCGAGGAGCAGCTGGTAGGTTTGAACTGCTGACCTTGTGATCCAAACAGACATTGCAGGTCAGTACTTTTCATTCTACAGGACTCTGTTTGTGTTATGCCCTTAAAATATCACTTTATGTGAACAGTACAAATAGACCACCTCTGTGTTAAAAACTGGATGCTTACCAAAATAAATTGTAAAAAATTCTAAGTGTGTGGTTTGCAAATACTTGTAAAACTGTATGAAGCACTCTTTCAGAAAGGGAACATTTTTCAATGAAGAATGTTAAGTGTATACTTAGCCATGAGATGACTAGAATAATAAATTGCCAAAATGATGTTCCAGGATAATTCTTTAATTTAATTTGTAGTAAATATGGAAACTCCTAAAAATGTGTCTGAAATGCAATTAAGTCTTTGTGATCATGTTGAAACAATGTTAGAAAGTGCTCAGTATAAAAATGGAACTATGAGAAAAAAAAAGGAACTATGTTTTGGAGAGTCAGAGCAAAACTAAAGAACAGCACAAAATAATGATTCTTTCCAATATCTCCATGATATTTTCAAAACTACTCAGATCAATAATTAATGTTTCTGTTCTATGCTTAAACATCTATCTAAGTCATCCTCAGTCTCACTGTAATTTTTATACCAATCATATGTTTTCCTTCAACATTAAAGAAAGAGACACAGAGAGAGTAAAAAACCCCTTTTCTATAATTGCTATTTCAGTTTAGACTGATTAAAATAATAATGTTTAGAAGTCATTTCCCAAATCTCTGTCTTTAGATGCATGCAATCTGCTGAGTGTATTTTGGCTGCCCTCGACAAAATGAGCACAAGAGAAGCACACACAGAAAACATTTGCAGATGCCTTCTTTATGAGTGGATAAATGAAATGACTGAAGTGTTACAATTTCGTGTCTTTGTACTTTCCCACAGAGTATGATGCAATGCATGGCAGGTTGTCAATAAATGTTGAGTATCTGGCTAAAACATAAAGCAAAGTCAGGATTTTCTCCGAACAACCATTTGGTGTCTAATTCCTGACACAAAGGAACACACCTCCTCAGGCCCCTCTTCCTAACCGATACGTTGTTGCTGTTATTAGGTGCCATCGAGTGGGCACCTACTCATAGCAACCCTATGCACAACAGAACGAAACATTGCCCGGTCCTAGGCCAACCTCACAATTGTTGCCACGCTTGAGTCCATTGATGCTGCCACTTTGCCAATCCATATCATTGGAGGTCTTCCTCTTTTTTTCTGACGCTCCACCTTACCAAACATGATATCCTTCTCCAGTAACTGGTCCCTCCTGACAGTCCATTCGAAGTATGACAAACGAAGTTTGGCCATCCTGGCCTCCAAGGAGCTTTCTGGTTGTACTTCTTCCAACACAGATCTATTGATTCTTTTGGCAGCCCATGGCACTTTGAATATTCTCCTCCAACACCGTAACTCAAAAGCATCAATTCTATGGTCTTCCTTATTCACTGTCCAGCTATCACATGCATATGAGGTGATTGAAAATAACATGGCTTGGGTGAAGTGCACCTTAGTCCTCAAGCTGGCATTTTTGCTCTTCAACACTTTAAAAACATCCTATACAGATTTGCCTAATGCAATACGTCGTTTGATTTCTTGACTGCTGCTTCCATGAGTGTTGATAGTTGATCCAAGAAGAATGAAGTCCTTGACAACTTTAATCTTTTCTCCATTGATAAGAATATGGTTTATTGGTGCAGTGGTGAGGATATTGTTTTCTTTACACTGAGATGCAATCCATACCAAGGCTGTGGTCTTTGA
>NW_006408616.1:7517902-7530475 GCF_000296735.1 Chrysochloris asiatica
CTGAAATAGCTTTTAAAGATGGTAATATATAAAAATTTCATCTGCCCTAAATATAATTTTACATGATTCCACATAGATCTCAAGAGATAACTACTCTATCACATCACTGAGTTACTATATTTTCCCATTTATTAACTGTCATTTAACAGTAGAGTATTCTGGTTCTAAGAAGAAAACAAAAAGGATAAAGACAGCCCGACCTTTCATGGAAACTTAAGGATGGAGCATTCTTTTAGGGTCTTGTAGAGGAGCTCTGGTAGCATAGTGGTTACAGGTCGGGCTGTTACCCTCAAGATCAGCAGTTCAAAACTACCAGCCATTCTGTGGGAGTAAGATGAGGCTTTCTGCTCTTCATCTTTCCAAGATTTACAGCCTTGGAAACCCTAAGTATGCACGGTTGCTATGAGTCGGAATCAACTCTACAGTACACCACAACCACATCAATGATATAAAGAGTCCTGGGGTGGTGCTGTGGGATAAGCACTTGAATGCAGGATTGGTTTGAATCACAAGATCAGCAGTTCAAAATCACCAACTGCTATTCATAAACCCTATACATGGTCTATGACTTGGAAGCGACTTGATGGCACTTAACAACAATCAATATATATATATATTTTAAAGAGCTTAAATTAAATGTGGAACAGATAATTTAGTAAGAAGGAGAAGATTGTCTGGCACTAGAATCAAATAGTTCTTCAAAACTTTGTCACTGTCTATGTTTGCATCACTGACTATACACAACTGATGATTCTTTGCTAACAGGCATCAAAATCAAATATCTAAGTGAAGCCCTTCTCATGCTTAATGTTAAACTGTGGTTTTGTAACTGAACAGTAATTGAAGTAATTTAAAATGTACTGAATAGTGATCCATAAAGGTAATAATGAGTAGCCCTGGTGGAGCAAAAGTTAAAGTGCTTAACGTCTAACTGAAAGGTTGGTGGTTTGAACCCACCAGTCATTCCCCATGAAAAAAGATCTAGGGATCTGCTCCCATAAATATTAGTTTAGGAAATCCTACAGAGTCCTGGTGTGGTGCCATAGGATAAGAACTCAACCTCAAGGTCAGTTTGAATAGTAAGGTCGGTGGTTCAAACTCCCCAGCCGCTCCTTGGAAAGCCTATATAGGGTCACTATGAGTCAGAACCAACTCAACAGCACTTAACAACAACAACAACACGGAGATGCTCTACTATAGGGTTCTGAGGAGTCAGAATCTACTCAATGGCACACAAAACCAATAGCAGATCTAACAGTAAAGTAAACAGGAGCTACCATGGAGTTCTGGTGTGGCATTGTGGGGTTAGTGTGCTGGACTGCCAAGTTAGTTTGATCTGCAAGGTTGGCAATTCAAGCTCATCGGCTGCTTCTCAGAAACATGTAGCTATGAAGTTGGAAGCTATCTGCTAGTTTTTCAAATGTTAGCACAGTCAGCCATGATGGGCAGATTTCAGCAGAGATTCCAAACGAATGCACACTAGGAAGAAAGGGCAAGCAATTTTCTTCTGAAAACTAGCCAGTGAAAACTTTATGGATGACAACAGAACGTTTTCCACCTGAATTACTTTGGACATGTTATCAGGAGGGATCAATTGCTGGAGAAGGACATCTTGTTTGGTGAAGTGGAGGACCACTGAGGATGAGGGAAACCCTCAAATAAATGGATTGCCTCAACAGCTGCAGTGATGGACTCAAGCATAAGGATGACCCAGGACTGGGCACGATTTGTTCTGTAGTATATAAGGTCACTGTGAGACAGAATCCACTCAGCGGCAGCTAACAAAAATACCACCATGAACCAAAAAAAAAAGTGAATGTAGTATCATTTTCAATGAGTTACCCATGCTATTTAGTGCATGTTGGAGACTATGGAAGACCAGTAAAACTTTGTCAACAGTCATTAAATAAGAATTTTTGGTGGAAGATTTGCTGATTGTATTTTCACCCCAGACTTTCATCTTCTCATGAAAGGTTATAGATCACAATATATACACACACATATATATTAATAACAACCACATCAGAACTCCATATGTATATATTTGTGTGTATGTGTGTTGTTGTTGTTGTTAAGTGCTGTTGAGTCAGTTCTGATTCTTGGAGACCCTGTACAGGGTTTCCAAGGAATATATGTTGTTGTTAAATGACATCAAATCAGTTCCAGTTCATAGCAACCCTGTGTATCCAGTTTCCCAGGCTGCAAATCTTTACAGGAGAAGAAAGCTGTATCTTTCTCTCTCAGAGTAGGTTCAAACCACCGACCTTGTGGTTTGCAGTCCAGTGCTTAACCTACAAAACCACCTAATAGAGAATTAATAGATAGATAGAATGATTGTTTGATGGATGGATAGAGCATGGTGGCTCTGTAGGATAAACACTGGACTACTAACTATAGGGTAGGTGGTCAGAGTGAATCTCATTTGTAGCCTTAATCAAAAGAATGATCCAATGATAGACTTTAAGTGAATTCTGACTCATGATGACCCTATGTATTACAAAGTAAAATTGCTCCATAGATTTCTTGACTGTGGTCTTAGTGTAAACAGAATGCCACATCTTTATTTGCACAGTACCATGGGGTGAGTTTGAATAGACAACCTTTAGGTAATCAGTCATCTGTCCTTCTCTAAAATTTACCATTCCAGATGTCAAAGAAATATCCATCTTGCTTGGGACTGAATCAATCAAACACATGGGAAAAGTTGAGCTTAAATATATTTTTTTTATATTTTCAACAACCGAAGTGAAAGACTTTTCTCAAAATCAATGCAGAAGACAATATCAATATATTTAGTTAAGTAAATGGGTAGATACCTCAAAAGTTAAAACAACAAAAATATCTGAGTTAGGAAGTTAAGCATTTTAAAAATATCAATTTCTCATAAGAAAAGCTCTTACTGTATTGTGGCACAATCATTTAAAGACAGGACATATAAACAAGAAATAAAGAAAAGGCACTAAAAAGAACAACTTACATATCAGTCAAGATTTCAAAGATTAATATGTATGAAAACAAATGGCAAAAAACAGCCTTTGCTCCAAGAACAAAACATATTGTGGCAGATGTCTTGTCAAGAGGCTAGCTACAGATCATGAGGAGTAACATACTCTCGTCCATATGTTTTCTCATCCTTGAGAAAAGATATTCTCAGTTATTTTTGCTTTTAGTTTTGGAGAACACAGAGTGCCTGTGTATATAGTAGACTTTTTTTCTCTTTTGGTAAGAGAGTTTTCAGCCAAGAGTTCTGTCTTCATTTGGAAAGAGGTGATACATAAAAATGGAATACCCACATAAGTAATCTAAATAATTGGGCAAGATTGGAGTGGTCATTGATTTTGTTAATTTTTGTTTTTTGGCCTGCTTGGCATTCTTTCTTACCATTTTTTGCACTAATAGTCTAGTTTTCTGAGGGACTATCAATCCTCAATTTTAAGATTTTTTTTAGGACAGTTTATTATCACTCTGTCTTAAAAAGCTGCTCAAAAGTTGGGCTTGTGACTATGCAATCTAAGGTTAGTAAGCAGAAGGGAGCAGGCTGAGGAATTGGAAGATATCAGAGAGGTCAGTGGTTCTGATTAGATCTAAAGACAGTCATGTAGCTGAACAAGCAAGTCGGATGAAAAGAGAAATGTAAAGGTGGATGAATGAGTGACTTGAATTGGCAATTGTAGAGAAGCAATAGTGACCAGTGTGAAACATTCTAAGGAGTCTCTAAAGAAGTGGGTGGTAGGCATGGAGTGGGGAAAGTACAGGTACAGAGGTAAAGGGATTGAGGCCACCGTGTTGACTGCAAGGTCCACATGGACTGAAGCCACCTCTGATGATGTGTTGATGCTGAGACACAAGATTGGGAGCCAGGTTCCAAGCTCTTGGATGGATGATAGGGTTCTGGCAGATCCCAGAGTGATACAGACTAAAGGCTAGTCTCAAGGGATCTGGGGCTTTAAGAGAGAACAGAAAACTCAGTCTAGAAATTATAAGGGGGAGCAAGAGAGAAAAGAATTTCTGCTTAATAGTGTGGCTAAGAAAGCAGGGTGACCTTAAGCGAGAGTACACCTTCATTTTACAGCAAAAAGATGAAGGGAACATATAGTAAAGAGGATAAGAATATAGGGAAGTCTTCTGAGTGTGAATTCCAGAGAGTACAAGAAAGAGTTTCAGAGACTGGGGACAAGAAGAAGGAGAGGAGTAGGGCAAGTAGCCATGGAATGCCTTGGAAATGATATAGATACCACATAGAAGGACTCCTGGGGTGGACCGTCAATTGGAACCAATTGTACGGCACTTCACAACAACACAGAAGATCAGTGCTGGAGGAAAAGTTTGATGTTTACACTTTACAAATTCACTGGTGAAAGCATGGTGAAACAGATATCCACAGTTGCCTTTAGGAAGGGGTTGGGGATTGTATTAGACAGAGGTATTGTCTAACTCAGCCAAAGAAGTGGTAGTAATGGTGGTGGTTGTATGCCATTGAGTCAGTTCCGACTCAGTGACTTGTTGTTGTTTTTAAGTGCCGTGGAGTTGGTTCTGACTCACAGCAACTCTGTACAGGGTTTTCTGGGGGAGCACTTAGTGAGTTCGAACCACCAACCTTGCAGTTCAAACTGACCTTGCGGCCCAGAGCTTATCCTACAGTGCCACACCAGGACTCCATATTGACTCACAGCAACCTTGTATAGTGCTTTTGAAGCTGTAAATCTTTACAGGAGCAGAAAGCTTTATCTTTCTCTTGCAGAATGGCTGGTGGAATTGAACTACTAACCTTTGAGTTAGCAGCCCAACAGGTAATGCATTATACCACCAGGGTTCCTTCTGCCAAAGGGATAGAAGACTCTTACCAGACTCTTCCGACATTGCAGTCTATTTGTTGAACAAATGCACCACAGTGATAGACAGTGAGAAGCTTAAAGAAAACATGCTTTTCAAAGGCACAGCCAAGTGCAAGATTACTGCTTACTTATCATTTGTCTTATGCCAAAAACTTCCTTGATTATTACACTTTGGTACCTTGAGAACAAATGGAATCACCAATACTCAGGGTCTGTTGTTGTTGTTATGTATCATTAAGTCAGTTCTGACTCATAGCAATCCTATACAAGGTTTCCAAGGAGCAGCTGGTGAGCTTGAACTGCCGACCTTGCAATCCAGTGCAGTAACCCATAGTGCCACACAGAAATTACTTATCACTTGCCTCTAGAGTTTACATTTTTAATATCACTCTTCCATCTATCCGATACTAATTAAAAGCATTTTATTTGAAACTATCTGTGAGCCTTCATTTTATTTTATGCCAAGTCTCATTATTATATCAAGTTGTTGTGTTGTGTCTATTAGCTCGACACATTTGTCTTCTCTATTCCATGACTACAGAAATAGTACTGCCTAGAAGTTTAATCTTAATTAAGTACTTAGCCACAAGCTAAGAAGGACTGGAAAAAAAAAAAGAACTAAACTGAGCAAACTGAAAATATTCAAAATGTATTTTGTTTCAAACATCAAAGATTCATCACAAAAATCCTCAAGATTTTCAAAGTCCAAATGGAAATGCAGAAGCAAAGCCTACCATAGAGGAATCGCTATATGGTAGATTTTTTAAATTATTAACACAAAAAGAATGTCTTTTGTGAGTGCTATTTTAAACATGAAAATCTTTTTCTCTAGCATCTATGCATGAAATTCCTACAACCTTCTAAGTTGATAATATAACACAATAGCACACAGCATCATGTAGTGATCAAAAACATCGACTCTGGAAACTTACGGCCTGAGTTTTCATCCTGGCCCCAACATTTATTTGTTGTGTGATCTTGGAACAGTTCCCTAACCTTTCTGTGCTGTAGTTTTCTCTATATGTGCTTATAAGGGTTACATGAATAAACATATGTAAATTATATAGGTAACTGGCTCTTTAAAAAATGTTGTTGTTCGGTGCCATGGAATGGTTCCAACTCATTGTGACCCTGTATAGCATATCTGAGGCTTTAAATCTTTCTTTTTTTGTGTGAGCAGAAAGCCTCATCTTTCTTCCAAGGAGCAGCTGGTGGGCTCAAACCACCACCTTGTGGTTCGCAGCCCAATGCTTATAGTATGGAGCCACCAGATAAGCATCATAAAAGAGTTAGCTGTTACTATTAATTAAGGTATATACCTCAAAGTCAGATGAGATACATTTCCCATTTTTGCTTTTTGTTTTTGTTTTGTTTTCACTTTTTGTTTCTTTATTTGAATCATCAGGAATATGTTGTTGCTGTTATTGTTAAGTGCCATCCAGTCGGTTCCAACTCACAATGACCCTGTGTTGGGTTTCTAAGGCCATAAATTATTTGCACAAGCATAAAACCTCAGCTTTCTCTTATGGAGCAGCTGCTAGGCTTGAACTACTAACCTTGTGGTTATCAATCCAATGATCATCCTATAGATCCACAGAGCTCCATCAGGAATGTTGTTGTTGTTAAGTGCCATTGAACCAATTCTGGTTCACAGCAACCTTGCATAGGATTTCTGAGGAGTAGCTACTGGGTTTGAACTAACAACCTTGCAACTCAAACTGATGTCGTGGTACAGTGCTTATCCTACAGTGTCATACCAGGACTCCAGGAATGTGGACAGGGTAAAATTAATACATCTTAAAAAAACATTCTCAAAAAGGAAAGTCAAATTGAAATTATTATATTTTTTTCCACCTCACCCTACTACACTGTCAGAAAGTCAATTCCAACTTATATTGATCCTATGGAAAAGGACAAAACCGCCCACTAAGGTTTCCAAGATTATAAATCTATGGAGACAGACTGCCTCGTCTTTTTTCCTGCAGAGCAGCTAGTGGGTTTGAACTGCTAACCTTGCAGTTAGCAGCCCAACACTTAACACACTGTACCACTCAGTCTCCTTATTTTTCTACCAGTATTATTTAATTTCCTTCCATGTAGAAAAGCATCATGCACAGTGTAGAATTAGAAACCCTATATTCAGATTCTCCTTTGGTTCTCAGTCTTATCAGTTGATAAAATTGAGATTAAAACACTTTCCTTTCTCAGAGAGCTGTTGAAGAACCAACAAGAGACATACACATTGTTGCTCTGTGAACACCTTGTCTAGATAGGCATAATCAATAAAAATTAATAAAAATCTTAATGATAATATGGTGCTAACACCTCATATAGTATGGTTTGCATGGCACTACAGGATAAGCATTTTACTGGTAAACAAAAGGTCAGCAGTTCGGAAACCAACTGAGGACACTTAACAAAACAACAACAAATACTAGGGTTTTGCATTGAGTTGTAAACTTCAGGTCAGTGGGTTGAATCCACCAGTCAACCCACAACAGAAAGAGAAGGCTTTTCTGCTCTCACAAAAATTACAGCTTCAGAAACTCTATACAGGTTTGCTATGAATCGGAACTGACTCAACAGCACATGACAACATCATACAATGTTGTCTATTTCCTCGGGTTGTACATCTAAAGATCAATATCAGTGAGCAGAAATGGACTGATATTGGCCATTTTGAATCAGATAATCATAAGGTTTATTGTGCCAGGAAGGTCACATTGAAGAGAAACTGAGTCACATTCATCATCAAAAACAGCATTTCAAGATCCATCTGAAAGTACACTGCTGTCTGTGAGGAAATGACACCCATACATACTCAGCATTTCTCAAGCTGAAAGAGCTAAAGAAAAAAATTCAAATCTCAGGTTGTAATATCAGCAAAATTTGACTTTGTCTACCATGGCAAACTATGGACAACATTGCAAAGAAAGGGTTCTCCAGAACACTATTGTGCTCATGAGGAACCCGTACACAGACCAAGAGACAGTCATTTTACTTGAATCCACAATCAATGCTCATAGAAGCATACTCTGTATGCTGGACAAATAATCAGAGAAGCTGGATTATATGAAGATGAATATGGAATCAGGATTGGAGAAAGATCATTAGCAATCTGCAATATACAGATGATACAAATTTGCTTGCTGGAAGCAAAGAGGATTTAAAATACTTACTGATGAAGATCAAAGACTACATATAGTACCGCAACATACAACAAGTAAAAAATCATCACCACTAGACCAATAAATAACATTATGCTAAATGGATAAAAGATTGAAGTTGTCAAATATTTCATTTTGCTTGTATACACAATCAACAGTCATGGAAGCAGCAGTTAAGAAATCAAATGACATATTGCATTAGGCAAATTTGTCCCAAAAGACCTCTTTAAAGTGTTAAAGAACACAGATATTAGTTTGAGGGCTACGGTGCCCGGATCTAAGCCATAGTATTTTTTAATTGCTTCATATGCATGTGAACATTGAACAATGAATAAGGAAGACCATAGAAGAATTGATGCATTGGATTATGGTGTTTGTGAAGAATACTGAAAATACCATGGACTGTCAAAAGAACAAATAAATCTGTCTTTGAAGAAATACTGCCAGGATGATTACTAGAAGTCAGGATGGTGAGATTTTGTCTATTGTACTTTGGACATATTATCAGGAGGGACCAGTCCCTACAGAAAAACATCATGCTTGGAAAAGTGGAGAGTTAGTGAAAAAGAGGAAGACCCACAATAAATTGGATTTGATATAATGACAGTAGCAATGGACTCAAATGTAACAATTAGGAAGATGGAATAGGACCGAGCAGTGTTTTATTCTCACCTAACAACAACGAACACCCTCGGAAACCCTGTACAGGGTCGCTATGGGTCGGACCCGACTCGATGGCACTTAACAACAACAACAACAACAACAACAACGAACAGCTAGCAAATTTTTAAACAATGTAGGAAGCATCAAAAGAAGATGGAAGGAATACACAAAGTAATTATCAAAAATAATTGCTTGACATTCAGCCATTTCAGGATATACCTTTGATCAAGAACCAGTAGTGCTGAAGGAAGAAGTCCTAGCTGTACTGAAAACATTGGCAAAAAACAGGATCCAAGAACTGATGGGATACAGATTGAAGTGTTTCAACAAATTGATGCAGTGTTGGAGTTGCTGACAACTATAACAAAAAATTTAGAAGACAGCTACCTGGCCAACTGATTGAAAGAAATCCAAAGTGGTGCCCATTCCAAAGAAAGGTTACTCAAGGAATGTGGAAACCATCAAACAATATCATTAATAGCACATGCAAGTTAAATTTTCCTGAAGATAATTCAAAAATGGTTGCAGCAGTACATTGACAAAGAGCTGACACAAAATTCAAGTCAGATTCCGACGGGGACATGATTTCTGGTTAGATGGATCTTTGCTGAAAGCAGAGAATACCAAAAAAATAGTTTTCTTGAATGTTAATGACTGTACAAAGGCATTTAACTGTATGAATTGTAACAAGTTATCAATAACATTGGGAAGAATGGGAATTTCAGAAACTTAATTCTGCTCATGATGAATCTGTACACAAATCAAGTGGCAGTCAGTAGAACAGAAAAAGGGGCTATGGAATGGTTTAAAATCAGGAAAGGTATGTATCAGGATTGTGTCCTTTCACATACTTATTCAATCTGCATACTGAGCAAATAATCTGAGAAACTGGGCTATACAAAGCACAGCGTGGCATCAGAATCCAAGGAAGATTCATTAAAAAGTTGCGATATGCAGATAACACACCTTGCTTGCTGGAAGTGAAGACGACTTGAAATACTTACAGTACTTACTGATGAAAATCAAAGAATAGAGTCTTCAGTATGGATTCTACCTCAAGTTAATGAAAATAAAAAATTCTCACAACTGGACCAAAAAATAACATCATGGTAAATGGAGAAAAGAGTTAAGTTGCCAAAGACTTCATTTTACTTGGATCCACGATCAATGTTCATAGAAGCAGTAGTCAAAAAATCAAAGAATGTTTTGCATTAGGCAAATCTACTGCAAAAGACCTCTTTAAAGTGTTAAAGAGCAAAGATATCACTTTGAGGACTAAGGTGTGTCTGACACAAGCCATAGTATTTTCAGTTGCCACATATGCATGTGAAAGTTGGACAACGTAAAAGGAAGACCACAGAAAAATTAATGTGTTTGAATTACAGTGTTGGCATAGAATATTGACAAATAAAATAACAAAATAAATCTGACTTCGAAGAAGTACAGCCAGAATGTTCCTTAGCAGCTTGGATGGTCATAATTTGTCTCCGGTTATTTGGACACGCTGTCAGGAAAAACCAGTCCCTGGAGAAAGACGTCATGCTTGGTAAAGTGGTGGGTCAGTGAAAAAGAGGAAGATCCCCAGCAAGATGAACTGATGCTGTATTGGCAACAATAGTCTGAAACATGACAACAATTGTAAGGATGGCACAGGACCAGGCAGTGTTTTGTTGTGCATAAGTCTCTATGAGTCAGAACTGACTTGACTGGATGGTACCTAACAACACAACAATGACTACTTATAATTAATCTGGGGAAATTATCACTTTTACTAGTTAACATGTGAATAATCCATGCTAGTAAATTTCTAAAAATAACTGGGTTTTTTTTTAAGATGCACCATAATGGTCAAAGACGTTTTGCCTACATAAAAATATAAAATACAATTTTCCAAAGTAGAAGAACACACTAATTGTATTTCTAACCCAGATCTTTTCCAGTATGGAGAAAGCAAACAGCACATTCACACACACAACAGTAATGATTAATAAAGCATTTTTCAATATTCCGATCGATGGTTTGGAGTTTAAAACAACACTTTTTTGGTTTTTAGTTTTTGTTTTTTGCTAATGCCATTGTTCAGATCCGACTCAGAGAGAGCCTGTATAGATTTTCCAAGGAGCAGCTGGTGGGTTTGAACTGCTGACCTTGTGCTGATCCTACAGCACCACACCAGGAAACTTATATTGCAAAAAGTTGTACTCACCTTTACAAAAGTATTTAATAAGAATATTACAAAATACAGTTGATACAGACATTGAGATTAATTTTTCCTTAGCAAAACAGTTATTATTAAGTTACAGTGCAATCTGTAACAATTTTACTGAGATTTGTTTATTTCCTTGCTAGACAGGGAAGTGAGTATATGCTTAGAAGGTGAATGATTCTCACAGAAAATTACAATAAGTGAAGCTTGATCCAATTAAAAATTCTTAACAAGGTGATTACTGCTCGGAATGACAGGTATGTGTGCTTGATATAGGTATAACTGTTTGCTTGGTATAATTCTGACTTATCCTTTTTATTGCTACAGAAAATCAGAACTAAAAGTTGCTATTTTGTTTTGTTTTGTTTTGCTGCTGAGGATAAGAATAAAGTCTTAACTTAGATTACAGTGAATTTGAGGATTTAAAAAGAAAAAAAAAAGGAAGATGTTTTAAAAATAACTCAAAGCCTCATTTCTCAAAGATCTTTATTCCCTATCACTTCTGATACCAACGTTCAAATCAAGAAACCTTTGTTATCACTGTCAGTGTGTAAATATCACTTACCCCACACCTAGGCATTTGTAAAGATCACAGCTCTCAATTCGATGCTGTGCTGTTTGCTGAATGCCACATTACCACCAGGAACTGTCTACACTGGTCATCTGATAGAGCACTGTTTAGAAAATAAATATCTAATATTCACTTTACTAATAACACAGACCATGATCATGGGACAGGGTTGAGGGGTTCATCTTATATTGATTTTCAGGGCTGTAGGAATAAATCTCTAAAATTCCTGTAGTTACTGCATCACATTTCTCCCAGTCAGCTTGTCTAAAATCCTCTAAGCCTTTCCTTGGCATCTTACAGAATAAATGGTTTATAACTTTCCACTACATAACTATTCAAATTTATTGAGAACGAAATTAAATTTCTTAGTTCTATGTAGTTGACCATCTGAGAAAGCAAAATATTTATGATGATTAGTTATATAATCTGTTTGGTTCTAACACAATATTTAACAACTATTTTAACACTGTGGCGCTATAAAATTAGCACTGGACTGCTAACCGCAAGGTCAGCAATTCAAACCCACCAGCTGCTCTTTGGAAACCTGTTCAGGTTAGCCATGAGTCAGAACCAACTCAAGGAAACTTAACAACAACAACAATTAGATAACTAGTGTGGAAAATCATGATGTCAGGTTCCTCTGGTCCAATTCTGAAAGAATCTTGAGAATGCTCAAATATGCAGAGTAGAAACACGTTTAACTAGGTATTAGATAGCCAGGGTTTAGGTAACCTATATGTCTTAATGCAATTCACTTTTGTGGGTCTCTTTCTACATTTGCAATGTGGAGAGTATTTTATTTTATTTATTCTATGCTTCCTAGGTTTGTTGTTGAAAAGCAGCAACATTTTTTAAAATACTTTGAAAATAGCAAGGAAACCAATAAATGCAAAGCATTTGTTGTTAAACCCATTCCTATTTAACTTACACTACAGAGTAATTTTAAACAGCTACAGGTCTGATCTATATCACCATTCTAGATGTCATTTCTCACAGTCAGTAAGAGGATCATTGTAGTAGATCGAATAATGGCATCCCAAAGATATCCAGACCATTAATCAACCTATAATGTACCTTTTATAGGCTATGAAGACAACTGTCTGGCCGACTGATTGGAAGAGATCAATGTTT
>NW_006408616.1:7530575-7532186 GCF_000296735.1 Chrysochloris asiatica
AGATCCATCAGACAACAGCAATGATATCCCTCATTCCACGGCCTCTTCTGAATCCAGCTTGAACCTCTGGAAGTTCTCTGTCAATGCATGCTTGCAGCCGTTTCTGTATTACCTTTAGTAAAACTTTACTCACATGGGATATCAAAGTTATTGTCCAATGATTTCCGCATTCCATTGGAATCTCTTTGGAATGGGCACAAATATGGATCTCTTCCAACCAGTTGGCCAGATAGTTGTTTTCAAATTTCTTGGCAGAGATGAATGAGTGCCTCCTGTGCTGCCTCACTGTCTTGAAATATTTCTATTTTTATTTTATTAATTCCTGGTGTCTTTTTCTTTGCCAATTCCTTCAATGCACTGTAGACTTCCTCCTTCAATATCATTGGCTCTTGATCATATGTTACCTCTTGAAATGGTTGAACATTTCCTTTTGATGCAGTGACTCTGTGTATTCCTTCCATCTTCTCTAGATGCTATCTGCCTCATTCAATAATTTGCCCAGAAAATCTTTCAATAACGAAAGTTGAGGCTTGAATTTTTTCCTCAGTTCCCCCAGCTTGAGAAATGCTAAGTGTGTTCTTCCTCTTTGGTTTTCTGAGTTCATATCTTTGCACATTTCATTGTAATATTTGACCTTGTCTTCTTGAGCTAACCTTTGAAATTTTCTGTTCAGCTCTTGTACCTCCTCATTTCCTCCATTTGCTTTAGCATCTCTACACTGGAGAGCAAGTTACAGTGTCTCTTCTGACATCCATTTTGACCTTTTCCTTCTTTCTTGCCTTCTCAACGACCTTTTGCTTTATTCCTGTATGATGTTCTTGATGTCATCCCACAACTCTTCCGGTCTTTGGTCTTTAGTGTTTAGTACTAAGATACCTAGTATGGTATTATTAGCTATTCTTCATGTCTGGCCCATTTCTGGCTTGTTGTGGTGGTTGTGTGCCATTGAGTAGCAGTGAGACCCCATGAAACTGCCCCAGAAGGTTTTCTAGGCTTCAATCTTTACTGAGCAGATTACCAGGTCTTTCACTTGCAGGTCCAAAGGGTGAGTTCAAACTGACAACCTACTGGTTTGTTGCCATGCACTTAAGCTAAGTTAAAGCTAAACTAACCTGCTACTGTTGCACAGAATTAGACTCATAGTGACTATTGCACAGAGTAGAACAGAGTCGGGTTTCCAAGGCTGTAATCCTTATAAAAGCTGATTCACACATCTTTCTCCCGTGGAATGGCTGGTAGGTTCAAATCATAGATCAGTTAGCACTAAAGTACTCTAACATTGAACTACCAGGGCTCCTTATTTCTGGCATACCAATGGTTACAAATTGGGCTGCTAATCTCGAGGTCAGCTGTTCAAAACACCAGCTGTTCCGTGGAAGAAGATAAGGCTTTCTGCTCCCGTAAAGATTTACAGCTTCAGAAACCCTGTACAGGGTCCCTATGAGTCAGAACCAAAATCACGGTACTTAACAACAACAACAATTTTCATAATAGCCTCTTTTCTCCCTAAAAGAGAAGCGTTGTAGAAATATTAAATTTGTTCTTTGCAAGAAGTATCTCCAGCAAGAATTGGCAAGATCATATGCAAACATGTGAATCTTATTTTACTTC
>NW_006408616.1:7542189-7562356 GCF_000296735.1 Chrysochloris asiatica
GATCGGACATTGTTTCGTTCTGCTGTGCATGGGGTCGCTATGAGTCGTTTCCGACTCAATGGCACCTGACAACAACAACATAGGCTATGAGAAATGACATCTAGAATGATGGTGCACAGCTTAACTGTGGCTATTAAGAATTACTCTTTAGGGTAATTTAAATGTGAATGGGTTTAGCAAAGATATCCCAGAGTCCTGATACCAAGCTATAGAATAAACACTGAACTGTTAACTAAAAGGTCAGCAGTCCAAAGCCACAGCCACTACTCAGAAACCTCACACAGACTGCGGGTTAGTGTGCTGGACTACAAAGTTGGTTTGAACCGCAAGGTTAGTGGATCAAGCTCAACAGCTGTTCCTCGCAAACTCTATACAGGGTTGCTATGGGTTGGAAGCAACTCAATGGTATTGAATAACAACAATAACATGATTCAGAACAAACTTGACTGCACTCAACAATAACCATTATATCCATGCTTTAATCCCAGAACTATGGCTATGTTACCTTACATAACAAAAGGGACTTTGCAGTTGTGAATAAATTAAATCTTGAGATGGTACTCTAGATTATCTGGTTGGGCCCTAAATGATTACAAGTGTCCTTAAGAGGAAAGCAGAAGTGTCAGAGTATGAGATGTCAGAATGGAAATGGGAATGTCACAGAGAGACTGAGGTAGAGAGAGAGATACACAGATATCCAGAGATTGGATGCCATTAGATTGCTAGCTTTGAAGATGAAGAATGAAACCTTAAAACAATGAATGCATGAGACCTTTAAAGTTAGAAAAGGGAAGGAAAGGAATTCTCCCCTCTCTCATAGTAGTGCCAATCTTCAAAACAAATTAAATAATACATTTGTGCTGTTTTCAGTCACTGAAATTTGGTAATTTGGTAATTTGTAATAGCAACAATCAGAAACAAATTAAATCATGAAAATAGGCCTATGTATTACATATACTGGAGTCCTGGCGTGGCACCGTGAGCTAATGCATCAGACTGCAAAGTCATTTGAACTGCAAGGTCGGTGGTTCAAGCTCACCAGCTGCTCCTAGGAAACCCTATACAGGGACGCTATGGGTAGGAATTGACTTGACAGCACTTAACAACAGCAACATTACTTATACTTCTGGACTCTTGGTATAGGATAAGCACTGGACTGCAAACCATAAGAATGGTGGTTCAAACCCACAAGTTCAACAATTCAAAACCAACAGCTGCTCCTCGGAAATGCTGTTCCTCAGAATCCTGCATAGGGTCACTGAGTCGGAATAGACTCAACATGACTTACCAACAACAACAACGTTATACTGCTGGAGTCCTGTGTGGCAGTGTAGGATCAGCACTGGACTGTGAACCACAAGTTGGCAGTTCAAACCCAACAGTTACTCCTTGGAAACCCAATACAGGGTTGCTACGAGTGAGAACCAATTTAACAACAGAACTTAAAAACAACAACATTATATCACTAGTGATAAGCACTGTTTGACTAAAATCCCAACCTAACTTGCAAAACAGTGGTTTTGACCAGTTTCTGAATCTTGTGACCCAATGCTATTCTACCACGGCTGGTGTGTCTCCCAGCTGTCCTCCACTGTCATGGACAATCAAGCACCAATCCTTTAAGAAGTATCAGCAGACACCATGTAGGGATCGTCCAGCCCCATACCTTTCTAAATGTATGTATTTAAATGGTGCTGTGGGTTCATGCACTGGACTGCAAGGTCAGTTTGAACTGCAAGGTCGGTGGTTCAAGCATACCAGCTGCTCCTTGAACACCCTATACAGGGTCACTATGAGTCAGAACGGACTGAAAAGCAGTTAATAACAACATCTATTATTGAATCCTGTGGTGGCATTATGGGTTAATGCACTGGACTACAAAGTCAGTTTGAACTACAAGGTTGATGGTTCAAGTTCAGCAAATACTCCTCAGAAACCCTATAAAGGGTTGCTATGAGTTGGAACCAACTTGATGACACTTAACAACAACATTGATTATGTTTTTCATTATAATCTCCTGTGGGAGAAGGGTCTCTATCTACTACCACTGGTAGAAATGGTTCTCATTCCAAAACACGTAGAATCAAAAAGTTGTCTAAAATGTGTAATTCTTTCAACTACAATTTTTGTCTTACTCTGTCTTTCACAACATGGCAACTGATAAATAATACTTAAAAATCTCATTTCAGGTTTTTTATTGTTGGTTAAATAAATACATAGCCATATTCTTTGTAATCTCTTAAATGTTTTCTGAGCCTTTACTTATTTTAGATACTTTGAGGGTACATAAAACATTATCCACACTCTGGTTTTATTAAAATGACCATCCACGTCCACAGCTGATTGCAACATTGAGCATGCATGTGAAATGAGTCTGTCATATAAACAAGTGACAGTGAATTATGTGGCAAATCATTTGCAAATCAGCCATGGCTCTGCCTATGAAATAATCCACAAAAGACTTGGATATAGAAAAGTTTGTGCAAGATGGGTACCAAAACAACTCGCAGAAGAGCATAAATAGAGTATTTGGATCTTGGCAAACAAAATTTGGACCGACACTGAAACGAAGGTAAAAGTTTCTTAAAAATAAACGTTACTGGTGACGAGACATGGATTCAGCACTGTGAGGCTGAGCGTTAACAGCAGAGTATGGAATGGAAACATCCTCAAACGCTGACCAAGAAAAAGTTCAAAAGTCAACCATCAGCTGGAAAATTGATGCTTATAGTTTTCTGGAATTCTCAATTGGCCAGTATTGGAACACTATCAGAAAAAAAGGTTAAAATATCAACAGTGCTCGTTACACTGAGATATTAACTGAAGAGCTAAAGCCTAAACTTAAAAGCAAAGGACTGCTATCCAAGGGCATAGTGATCTTACAAGACAACGCTTGTCTGCACACCTCTGCCCACACTGCTGACACTCTGCAAAAACATCATTTTGAGGTGTTAAAGTCTCCTCCCTCTACTCCTGATCTTACTCCATTGTACTTTCACCTGTTTACTCCCCTGAAAGCAGTCTTTCAAGGATGAAGTTTCACCTCCAATGAAAAAGTGCAGATTGCTGGTGCATTCATAGATTCTCACTCAGTTTAAAATATTTTTTAATAAGGGAATCCAAAAACTTGTTGACATATGGACAAAATGTATTGAAAAGCAAGAAGACTGCGTTGCAAAATTACGTATTTGTTGTTTCTACAAATTGATTAAAATAAATTCTACAGAGAGAGTACAGATAATTTTTTACTCACATGTGTATGTTCTATGTCTTAAAATACAGAGCCAAAAATAGGCTAGAGAAAGTATACCACAGGTTTTTATAGTATTATACAGTGTTGGTAGAATTTGTCTGTGAGTAATGAATAAGAATTCTGGGGAGTTCTGGCTTAAGCACAGACTATGTGACCTCAAGAAAGACACATAAACTCTCAGGGTCTCAGTGACATCATCTCTATAACCAAGAGGTGACAAAATACCCATAAACTCTCCTAAGTGTCATAAAAGAGATACAAAGGTTTTTGGTATTTTATTGATAAAGCAATCACTACTAGCTGAAACAACAGAAAAGTGCTACAAATTTTCTTCTCCACAAAGATGATGAGGCACGGTTGGATTTTAGAAAGTGAGAGAAAGGATTCCAGTTGTAGCAAGGTTCAATGGAGGAAAAACCCAAGGTGCTTTAGAGGTAAACTAAGCCACATGAATTTCTGCTGACAATGGATGAAGACGATATGGAAAAAAAAACCAGAGAGAAATATTATGGAAGTCTTAGAATGCCAAGGTAGTGCAAAGCCCATGAAAATTTCTTCTTCTAGGATCTCTTGCTGAGACGACTGCAGGAGCCCAGTAGATAGTAAAGGGGCCACCTTGGAATTATGCAATAGCATGGCCCTGGGCAAACAGTGCCATTCATTTCCATATACCTAGTGTCAGGTTCAATAACCTGCATTTAATAGTTGTTCTCAATATATGTGTTGGATGATGGAATGAACAACACTCCAAGTAACTTCTCCAGTCTTCACTTTTCCCTGCAGGCTGTGTCCTGGGGAGCCATTCACCTCATATCTGACGTGAATGGCGGTCACTGGAGCTGTGAAAACAGCAGTCTTGCCTCAGAAAGGTCTCAGATCTCAGACACTTAGGTGACAAGAGCTTTCTAGACAAGAGATAAAGAAAGTCTGAACTACAGTGACACCTGTGGAACTGAGAACAGGAAAACAGATGCCAACATGATGTATTTCCAGGCAGATTGGAAGATGCATTATAATGCTCTGGACTATTCAGAGTCAACTCTGACTTGATTTCCCCCCCCCCATTTTTCTTTAGAATAATTCAATAATTATCTGTTGCATTATAATTGGGAGGCTTGCCAAGTTGCTCATAACAAGCACAAAGTTACTTTTATCATAAATCTCATACTTCTTTAAAAAATTTATATTGACCCTATTTTTTCTATTTTAGGATCTGGCATTGCAGTCAAAAATCAAACAACCCACAGCAATATTTCAAGGAAATGGAGAAAACAAAACAAAAATCCCAAGGGACCTGAGATTTACTATTTTTAAAAGACATACCTATACCCAAAAGAGGCCTGGTAGAGTACTGGATTATGAACTTGGCAGCTAACCACAAGGCCAGTCACTTCTGCTCCCATAAAGATTTACAACCTTGAAAACCCTATACAGGGAAGGAGGCTATGAGTCGGAACCAACTCCACGGCACTTAACCACCAGCCACCATGTCAGAGAATATGGTGCTAAGAGTGCACTGACCACTTCCATTTCTGTAATTTGTTTTCCAAATATACTTTAAAAGATAAAAAGGACTAAAGCAAAGCAAAAGCCACTTTTATCATTGAAGCTAATGTCTGACTCAAGTGGAGCATTTTGAAGCAATGTCTCTTTTAATAACATCCAGTTTCCAATGCATTTATTTTCTAGAGAAGTGAATCAAAAATTAATACCACAATATTTTTAGAACTCAAGAGCATATATATACAATAATGAATAAAACAAAATCCTATCAGTTTTAAAGTTATCAGATGATTAGTACTTACAGAAAATAAACTGAAATTTATTAGGAAACAAAATACAAATCTGGTTTGATACTTAACATAAAAGTATAGCTAGCTAGCTAAAAAGACTTCCCTAGGTTTATATTTCATATTTAAATGTATCACCTTGGGTATTAAACATGCTGCTAGCTATCTCTTAATGAGCACCTGAACTGTCATTTTTAATAACAAGCTGACATTTATTATATATAAGTTGATATTTCACTGAAAATAATTTGTGCAACACATAAACTAACATAGATAAGAATATAACAGACTATTTCATTTATGAACATTTTTATTATATAACGTTGTCATAATAGTCTAGAAAATTACCATTGTTTGTTGTTGTTGTTAAGTGCTGTTGAGTCAGTGCCAACTCATAGTTACCATGTATCGGTGACCCTGGTGAGCTTGAACTGTTGACCTTGCAGTTCAAACCAACTTTGCAGGCCTGCACATTAATCCACAGCTCCACACCAGGACCATTAACATATATTTAATATAAAAAATCAACATAAACCTGAAAACATAGGCCATTCTTAATATGCAACAGAAAGTTATATATAATCTAAATATTGTGTTTTAGTTGCATCACTGTTAAATAAGGTGATTTGGTTCATGATGCTGTATGAGAAAAATATACATATCTAATATAAAATATAATAAATCAAATAAACTAAATATTTAGGCCATTCTAATCTTAATTATGTAGTCCTGGTGTGGCACTGTAAGATAAGGACTGGACCACAAGGTTGGTTTGAGCAGCAAGATTTGTGGTTCAAACATACCAGTTTCTCCTTGGAAACCCTATACAGGGTTTTTATGAGTCAGGTCCAACTTGATGGCACTTAACAATAACAACAATCTTAGTTATATCTCAATTCAAAGTAAGACAAGAGAGGAAAAACCTCAAATTAATTGACTCGTCTAAGTATACACATCATTAATATACAATCAAGTAATCATATATTAGTCTATTGTAATTCAGTGGTCACATTACTCTGAAAACGCACTATTATTTACAAATGATAAAATGAAAATTTTTTAAATACCTCTTCCACAAAGCTGTCTTTCTTCTCCAACATTTCTCGTAATGTCTGAAGGATTTTAATGCACAGTTTTTCTTCTTTCTCCATTAGTTTCTTTGTATGATTAATTAACCTTAGAGCAAAATACTAAATGTTAAATAGAACAGTGATTCCTCCGAAAGGTATATACAAACACACTAGAAGAAAAATATATCATACTATTATCTGAATATGAAGTAAACCAAATAGATGTTTTCAAAGTTTAAAAATAAAGGTGTCTATGATTTTGCAGCAAAACTTTTTTACTTATCCTGGTACACAACTGCTATATGGAAGGATAGAATGTAAGAATTGTGGCGTCACAAGTAGGGAATGGAAGAGTATTATCAAGGTCTAGACTTTTTTTTTTTTTTTTGCAATGATTACAATCCTCTCTGTGCATCATCATTCCACAGTATTTGCTTCTATTCCCTATGTTTTGTTTGTTTGTTTGTTTTTTGGGTAGGGGGAGATGTATTCAAAGACACTCAGGAATATATAATTATTTCAACAAGGATCTAGAGTTTTTATAAGAAATAAGAAACCACTGTTCTAAAGAACATGCAAAAATGACACTACAAGTATGTATAGGGAAGATGAAGCCGAGGCATGAGAATCAGACAAGAAATGAAGGTGTGCTAAGGATGAAGAAGCAATTTAGATGAAAAATAGCCACAGTTCGACAAAGAACATATGGAAAGTGGATAAGGTGAAGATCATAGACACCTGAGGTTTATATACTAGGTAAATAGATGGACAGTGGTAATTTGAAATGATACCTATTTCATGCTGAAAGAGCTGCACATGTGGAAGTTAGCAGTACTCTGAGTCTGGGCAGAGCATTATAAATCTATGTGGTCAGGTCTGTTGTTGCTGCTATGTACTGTCAAGTCAGTTCCCACTCACAGAGACCCTGTAAAGGGTTTCCAAGGAGCAGCTGGTGGGTTTGAACTGCCAACCTTGCAGTTAGCTGTCCATTGCTTATCCTGTAGTGCTACCACAGTAGAAGAGTAGCTTTTGAGTTCAATTTATACAGAAGCTCACATACACGTACCCATATGTTGGGTTATTTTTTGAAATCTCGTATTTTGATCATCAAAAAGTATTTGAAAGTCACTGATTTAACCCAAATACTATATGTTATATGAATACCTTTTATAGATATCTTAGCAACAGATCACTCATATTTTGCTTAATGTTTTAAATATGGTGAGTGAATTAAGTATTTTATCTTAGGAAGACTTAAAGAAAAGTCTTAGAAAAAAAAAATCAAAACAAATTTAAATTGACTACCCAAATTATTTTTATGCATGAGAGAAAGGGATAAAAGATGAGGTATTAGAGAGGCAAGCTATACTTTTCTTGCAAGGAAAACTTTCAAACAACTATTCTACCTGCTAGAGTTGACCATTGGAGTCCTGATATGGACTATACGGGGTCACTATGAGTCAGAACTGACTGGACAGCAACTATCAATAACAACAACAATTGTATATCAGAATACGTATTCTTATATTCCATATTCTTTTCTCTCTTTTTTTAAATTAGCTGACTGCCATTTCCTAGTTGATATGAAAATCCACGAATAAGTCATCCTCCACAGTTTCAAAATCACTCAGATTCTTCTTCAGAAAGGAGGAGTAGGTATTGATTTGAGTTCACTATCACTGGTCAATTTAAATTAACCCCCCCAGTTAACTAATTTTCTTCTCTTTTCTTATGAGACTAAGAGAACATACAAATTCAGATCCTTTCCTAGGGTCTATCTCTCACACTCTCCAGCAGACACATCTGTGTCAACAGGTTCCAAGAATTAAATTCATTTGAGAAAATAAGAAATCCTGCTTATACCTGGGATCTAAGGCATAGTCTCCATCTATGCTTTAGCATCTTCTCTTGATGCATTCTGCATCATTCAATAATTTACCCAGAGAAGCTTTCAATAACAAAAGTTGAGGCTTGAATTTTTTCTTCAGTTCCCCCAGCTTGAGAAATGCTGAGTGTGTTCTTCCTTTTGGTTTTTGAGAAAAGATTGAAGTTATCAAGGACTTCATTCTTCTTGGATCAACTATCAACATCCTTTTCCTCCACCTGGATGTGGGTTCTGCAATATACTTCCACTATCATACCAATGTGGCTTCTCTCTTTAGTTTGCCTTCAGCACAAATCTTCTGAGTTGCTTTGTATTACCTTTTCATAGCACTGTGTTTTTAAGTTGAAAATGAGTGCTAGCCAATGAACATTTCTGCAGTGATAGAAATGTTCTATATCGGTACTATCAGAGTGACCAGCCACATGTGACTATTCAGCACTTGAGATACAGCAAGCATAATTAAGGAATTGAATTTTTATTTAACTAGCCATATGTGGCTAGTAAGGACTGTATTGACTGCCTAGTTATAGAATTATGGGTTGGCAAACCTTTCCTGTAAATGTTCAGAGAGCAAATACTTCAGACTTTGAAAGTTATACAGTGACTGTGCAACCAGTCAACTCTACCATTGTATCAAGGAAGCCGCTTTACAATAAATGAATGAACATGGTTGTATTTCAATAAAACTTTATTTACAAAATGGACAGTGAGCTCAATTTAGCTTACAGGCTAGAGTTTCAAAGCTCTGTTCCACACTATCAGTTCTTAATAATATCTGTGGAATCATATTAAATTCCTGGAGTTAAAATTCTCCAATTTATAATCCACATTAATTCAGTTTTTATATTGAATTACTAAGCAATATCTCAACTCAAATTTTTCTTCTAATGTCCTCCATAGTAATCAGTTTTGCACAACCTGGGCCTCTTTGTTTTAGAACTCTAGAGTTCTTATAATAAGAATCTTGGTACGGTGCTGCGGGCTAATGCATCTGCATTAACTGCAATGTCGGTTTGAACCACAAGGTCAGTGGTTCAAGCTCACAAGTCGCTCCTTGGAAACCCTATGTAGGACCACACTATAAGTCAGAACCAACATGATGGCACTTAACAACATCAACATTACAAGACTAGCACTTGCCCACACAAACACATTCTTCCCAGACCCACTTGGTTATATTGGGTGCAGAGTCAAGAATCTGATTCTGGCCCCAATATGGAAATTATACCTATTACCTTCAACATGATCCAAATCTTCTTTTATCTCCCAAATGAGCTTTCACTGGTAAGAGAGGAAAGCACTTTTTCTGTTCCCTCGTCACTCAATTTCTACCTCAAAATATCACAGTGAAACAAGAGGTTTCTAGACCTCTTTTAATAATATCTTCAATCCAGGAAGTAGTGTAGTGGTGATGGGAATTATCTAGGAGATTAGCAGTCCTGTCTAACTCTCCACCCAAATATTCTCCCCAGGAAGACCAGGGTCTTCTACTTGGCTATCTTCAGTCTCCATGTGATTACTCACAACTCTATCAATGAAAGGCCGCCCCTACCCTCACATAAAAATGTCTCTTCTCTCTAGAGTTACTTATAAAATTCTCAAAGCAGATTATACTTACAGCTATTCCTTGATAATTTTCACCTACCATTAAAATGAAAATATCCTAGGGTATATTTTATTAGCTGTTGTGGCTCTGTAGGATCATCACTGTTCTGCAAATCCACCAGCTGCTCCTTGGAAACCCTATATAGGGTCACTATGAGTCAGAATTGACTCCATGGTACTTAACAACAACAACAACAACAATAGTATATTGGAGTCCTGGTATGGCACTGTAGAATAAGCACAGGTCTGTAAGATCAGTTTGAATCACAAGGTCAGTGGTGCAAACCCACCAGGTGCTCCTTGGAAACCTTGTACAGAGTCATAACCAAGTGGCTGTCACTGAACAACAGTACAGTAGATCTCCACATCAAGAAAAAAAAGAAAGAATGAAAAAGCTAAGAAAAGTAAATAAATAAAAGAGCTGCATGGCTGAGCTCTGGGTCTGAGATTTTGCTGTTCTTTACCTGAAGCACACATGAGCCTCATCCTTCTCAGCCCTAAAATAGAATTGATTTCTTAGTCTCAACAGGGTGTTTGTTCAGATTAGATAAAATTACAGTAAACAGATAGAACAGTAACATACATGGTGAGACCTCTATGTACATGCTAGTTTTCCTCCCTTTCTCTCTATGCTAATGAGAATCAATGACCTTAAGCAAGAATCTTTTAAAACATCACACTCAAGACTTATAGAAAGGAATCAGAACCAAAATATTTTGTGTGATATTTTGTGCCTAACAATGACACATTTTAATTTCAGTACATTTTAGTAAACTAAAGCGACTTGAAAGTTTCAAATGCCTCAAATTAATAATTTTGGATTTTACTTATTAACATGGACTGTATACATTGAACATACTTTGTGGCCTGTCTTTATGTATCAACAGAATAAAAAGCCAGCACGGTAGAGTCCCTCCCTGTTGGATGACACTTGCTGAATCCCAGACTTCTGCACTTACTTGGACATGAAAGCGCCACATCTTATTCTTGCATCACTTCCCTCTGGAAACAGTAGTTCTGGACTGTACAACACATCCACCAGCACTGAGAACTCAGCCTGCATCATGGGGCTGAACTGCTGCTCCAGAGAGGCCACTACATCCTAAGGAACAGAGAATAAGAGAACCACATGAAGACTTAGTCAGATTTCACCTTCTGGAGAAATGACAAACTTAAAACTACTAAAAATGAGAGACGGGAGTTCCAGAGAAGATGTGCCCTGCCCTCCCATGTAACTAAATGTCTATGCTTTTAGTATACTCTGGTTTTATGTACAAATAGTGCCTGAATCTCTGCTTTTTAGCATAGTGGTTAAGAATCAGGCTGTGAACCGCAAGGTAAGCAGTTCGAAACTACCAGCTGCTCCGCGGGAGAAAGATGAGGCTTTCTGCTCCCGTAAAGATTTACAGCCTTGGAAACCCTGTTCAGGGTCGCTATGGGTCGGAACCGACTCGAAAGCACTTAACAACAACAACAAAAATAGTTAACGAGGAACGAAGAGCCTTTTGATTTAGAAAGATACTAGTATACATCCAAAAAGACCAAAGGTCAGTAAAACCTCTGTTACAATCTCTGTAGGAGCTACAATTGTAAAGGACATATTACTAGTATACATCCAGTTGGGATAAGTTGGGGCATGCTTGAAAGTATTTTTATTTTCAGGTTAAGAAAATCTTTCATATGTGTCACTGGACGCTCAGAACAATTTCTTCAAATAGAGAATTCCCAGATATGTTATTTAAAGCAGTATTAATACTATAGAGATATTTAGTCACATTTGATAGTATTTCAAATTACACTTTTGGTCACTGGCCACACAGCCTTTCTCTGCCTTCTTCCTTTCTATCAGAGTCACAGTGCTATTTCTGAATCAGGGACAGTGATCCCTACCAAACCTGGGTAGAGATGAATTCCTTTAAACCAGTCATGAAGATCACTTGTCTTTCCAACAATCAGCCTAGGTAATCATATGTGATGTCGTAACCGAAAAAAAAAAAAAAAACGACAGAGCATATGTGGTGGGGGAACTAGGAAGGATATTTTCCCAAAAATATAGACTACTCTCAAGACAGATTGAGAACAGGAATCCAAAATTTGCGATAGCCACTATGTGATCTTTGGAGACCATTCTGAAAGTAAAAGAGCAAAGGTCAAAAAATCAGATCATTAGAGCCCTGAACTCTTCAATCTGAAAAATTAACAAACTAAATAACCCAAACTTTAGGTTATTTCCTATGTAAAGGTACATATATTCTTTATTGTTGAAACCACTTTTAGTGGAATAGTGTACTAATGATAGCTGAAAGGAACCTTACTGATATGTTTCTCAAATGAACTGTTGTTGTTGTTAAGTGCCATCGAGTCGATTCTGACCCATAGCGACCCTGTACAGGGTTTCCAAGGAGCAGCTGGTGAGCTTGAACCACAGACCTTGCAGTTCAAATGACTTTGCAGTCTGACGCAATAGCCCACAACGCCACCCCAAGGCATGGATATTTTACTGAACTTTGTCTAATGATTAAAACATCCCCTTTTCATTTTTAAAATAACTATTTTAGCACTTTATTCACCCATACATCATGGCATGTTTTTTTAGACAGATAACCAATGGCAACAAGTTTTTCTCCGCTACAGCCTTGCTTAATTTCTCATAGCCAGATTTCATGCCTTCTCTCATGTTTAACTCTTTCTTGCCCTTTTAGAAAAAGTGGATCTTCATAATTCAACTGCTCTAAATAAATTCTCTAAGAAATTTCTGCTGACAATTAAAAGAGGCTAGCAGGAATGAAATAACATAAAGGGGGAAACTAGATATAACATAAAGATGGAAAGATTATGACTATAAAATTTGACCATAGTTAATAAAATGACACTAAAAAATGTACCAAAATTCTTTGGGTGATGTATGGTTAACACATTTGACTGAAAACCAAACAGTTGATGGTTCAAGTCTACCCACTAAAACCTCATAAGAAAGGCCTGAAAATCTACTTCAAAAATCTCAGCCATTAAAAACTCTTACGAATCATCATACTGAAGGAACTCAACTTGGGAGGTTTTGTGGGGGATGGCTAGGGGAGTAGGGGGAGTTTCATTTAACTTTTATTTAGAAAAGTTATAAATAAAATCTTGGTTTACAATGGGGAAAAAAAACACCCTTACGAATCATAGTTCTGCTCTGACATACAGCAGTTATCATGATTCTAAATTAAACTCAACAGCAATTGGTAGGGGTAAAAATGTTCCTAATTTTCAGATATTTTTTCATTTTCATTTCATTTACTCAACAAACTGCTCCCAGGAGGTAAATCCTGCCTTCATCCCTTATTTTAATCATGCAGAAACAGAATAATCTAAGACTTTGTTTCACCCAGATATTGATATAACAAATCACATGGACTTGCAGTGGGACTTAGACTTAAATTCCTAGAACTATCCTTAACATATACTTGCCATTTGTTAATAAATATTAGTAATCATTATCATCAGACTGCTGATGTGGCACTGTAGGATCAGCACTGGACTGTGAACCACAAGGTCAGCAGTTCCAACCCACCAGCTGCTCTTTGGAAATCCTATACAGGGTTGTTATGAGTCGGAACAAACTCGACAGCACTTAACAACAACAACAATCATTATCATTGAACACAAGTTAGCTGCAATGATCACCCTGTTGTCAAATTCAGTGATTACTTTTCTGTCCTTGCATTTTACACACTTGTTCCTCATCTTGAAACCCTTTGTTCTCTTAGCTTTTGTAACAATGCATTTTTTTTTTTTAATTTTCCACCTATATCCTGGCCATTCCTTCACCAACTCCTGTTAGCTTCTGGTCGTTTTCTTGTTTCAATGTACACTTAGTTATGAGGGCTCACATCTAATACTAGGGCATTAATCCTATCTATAAGCTGAAAACTCCCAAATTTTTATCTCCAGCCTAGCATCTTTCCTAAAAGCTCCAAGCTCATATATCTAACTGCAAGGTTGCTATATCCACTTGGGTATCTAAATAGGCATCTTGAGTTTTTAATTCCCAAAGAGAACTTTTGATTCCAACTCACCCCCAACTCTTTCTTCCACATTCTTTCCTAGCTTAGCAAATGATACCATCATATCAACTCCAGTATCATCCCGGCATCTTCTTTACTTCACCCATAACTCATTCAAGCAACTCACCAGATCCTATTGACCCTACACCCACATATGCATACATATGCAATTCATCTGCTTTTCTCCATTTTATTGGTTCCTCCTTAAGCCAAGACACCATCACCTTTTGCCTGAATTAATGCAACAACAACTTAATAGGACTCACAGTCTTTATGCCTGGACCTGTGCTAAAAATTGCCAAAGATTTACTATCACACTAAGAATAAAATCCAGATGTCTTTCCATATCACTACACAATATATCTATTTATCTTATAATACTTTCTTCCTTTGTTCACTAAACTCTAGCTGTAACTGACTTCTTTGTAACTTAAATTCAGTAACTTAGTTCCTGGATAAGAGCCTTTATGGAGTTCTGGTGTAGTTCTGTAAGATAAGCACTGGATTGCCAACTGAAAGGTTGTTGGTTTAAACCCACTAGCCACTCCTTGGAAACCCTATAAAAGGTTGCTCTGAGTTGGAACTAACTAAACAGCACTTAACAACAACAAGAACAAGGGCCTTTATATTTATTGTTTCCTCTTCCCTAGAACTTGCTGTCTCCAGATTTTTGGCTAGATAATTCCTTTTCATTATTTGGGCCTCAAGTCAAATAACTACTCAACTCAAAGACTCTCTATAGTATCAACTCCCAGCAAGTCTCTATCTTATAAACCTGCTTTATTTTATTCATACCAACTTTAATTAGCTAACATCGCCATTCATCTCACAGAGTCCTCTCAATTCTTCTTCATTCCTAGTGTGGCACTGTAGGATAAGCACTAGACTACTTACCACAAGGTACTCCTCAGAAATCCTATACAGGGTTGTTATGAGTCAGAACCAACTCAATGTCACTTAAGAACAACAACATCTCATTTCTTTAAAGATGTTAGCATGTAAGTTTCATGAAAAGTACAGACTGTCTGTCTTGCCCAGGGCTCTGTCTCCAGCAACACAGTGCTGGCATAGAGTATGCACCAAATAAATATTTATTTAATGAGTTAGCTGCCAACACTGTGTTGAAATAAATATACGGCATACCTTTTTCTTGGCTATTTGAAACTACTATCCACCTATCCTTGCTGAAAGATTCTTCCTTGACTCTCATAAACCCCACATTTCTCTTCTTTCTGATCCTGCTTTTCTTCTTTCCCTATCTGATCACTCTGCCCATTCCTGGCTTCTAATGGGTGTTCTTTTGTTCCCATTGCTATACTCTGTCATCAATACCATCCACTGTCCTCACTCTAAATATTTCTTCTAAATATAGATTTACATTTCAGTGCATTAAGTAGCCTAATTTAGCATACTTTCAATGGTCATCGCCATTCATCTCACAGAGTCCTCTCAATTCTTCTTCATTCCTCTTATTGCAGTCTTAATCATATCACTTTTGTTCTAGTCATCAGAGCCATTGTAAACACATACCCGCTTTCTACTTCTATCCAAGAACAGCCTTGTCTGTGAACCTGCGTCCATTATTTTCTGCAATATCTGTTCATTTCATTTGCAACACAGCCTCCTTACTGAAGCGTTTCAGTAACTCTTTACTAATATGTCCTGTAGTATCTCCCCAATAATCCTATCCTACAAAATGAAAGCCTGATTACTCATTCATAATTACATTTTCCCCCAAATTTTTAATGATTGATGACCTTCAAGTTCCCCCTACTATCTGACTCTAACTTGTCTTTTCAATATTAACATAACTCTTTCCTATTAAAACTTTGAACCTCAAGCAATTAATCTACAAGTGATCCCTAATAATATTTAGTATTTCTGAAGTATATCTTGTGACCATTGTCCAGGACCAAAAGTTTCCTTAATTTTCTCCATGAAATATTTTGCTAATTACACAGATGGAAAGATACTTCCTTTCTCCATATAGCACTCAATGTGCCAAAATGTACAGTTTAAAGGAGCCCTTTTGGCTCTCTGAGCAGCACCATGGCGGTCGGCAAGAACAAGCGCCTTACAAAAGATGGCAAAAAAGGAGCCAAGAAGAAAGTGGTTGATCCATTTTCTAAGAAAGATTGGTATGATGTGAAGGCACCAGCTATGTTCAATATAAGAAATATTGGGAAAACACTAGTCACAAGGACACAAGGAACCAAAATTGCATCTGATGGACTTATGAGTCGTGTTTTTGAAGTGAATCTTGCTGATCTGCAGAACGATGAAGTTGCATTTAGAAAATTCAAGCTAATAACTGAGGATGTTCAGGGCAAAAACTGCTTGACCAACTTCCATGGCATGGATCTTACCTGTGACAAAATGTGCTCCATGGTCAAAAAATGACAGACCACGATTGAAGCTCACGTTGACGTCAAGATTACAGATGGTTATTTACTTTGCCTGTTCTGTGTTGGTTTTACTAAAAACCACATTCGGAAGATATCTTATGCTCAGCACCAATAGGCCCGTCAAATCCGGAAGAAAATGATGGAAATCATGACCCAAGAGGTGCAGACAAATGACTTGAAAGAAGTGGTCAATAAACTGATTCCAGACAGCATTGGAAAGGACATAGAGAAGGAGTGCCAATCTATTTACCCTCTCCATGATGTGTTTGTTAGGAAAGTAAAAATGCTGAAGAAGCCCAGGTTTGAGTTGGGAAAACTCATGGAGCTTCATGGTGAAGGAAATAGTTCTGGGAAAACTAGCGGAGATGAGACAGGTGCTGACGTTGAACAAGCTGATGGCTATAAACCACCAGCTGAAGAAACTGTTTAAAATTCAGACTTTTAATGGTGACAAATAAAAGATCTTATCTGTGATAAAAAAAAAAAAAAAGCATGAGTGGGATACTGTACAAGTAATAATGCTTGGAACATACTGGCCAAAAAGTCATGAATATTTATCATATAAATTTTTGGTAAATTACTTTATCATATTGTATTATTAACAGTATACTATTATTTTGATATTAAGGAACACTACAATATCATCAAAACACATTAAATAATAATGCCCTGGTGTGGGACTGTGAGTTAGTGCACTGTACTGCAAAGTCACTTTGAACCAAAGATCAGTGGTTATGCTTACTAGCCGCTCCTGGAAAACCCTACACAGTCACTGGGGTCAGAACTAATTCAATGGCACATAACAATAACAATAACTTCTACCTGGAAATTTATGTTTTTAAATTCAGGTAGAGGTGGTAGGGAGCTGCAAAGCCTAAATCAACCCCAAATCGAATTTTATATTTTTTTAACCATTTTTTGTTTGTGTGTTACATATTTTTAAAATTATAATTTGGAAAATATTAATGTTATTATTTCATATTCTTATTATACCTGTAACTTTTCAATTATATTTCTATAATCCCAAGCAGGCCCTCCAAGAGCTTCCTTAAAGCGTGGTCCAGAGCGAGCGGATAGTCTCCAACCCATGGCTGCTCTTTGTACCATGTTTGAATGACTCTTCATGAAGAGAGTGTTGACTTGGCTGTCCAAATCCACTGGAATGGCAATTCCACGATTCTTTGCTGAAAAAGAAAGATTTCAGTTTAATTTGTCTTCTTAAACAATGTCAAGAATTTAACTGTGAATCTCAAAAACATGTGTCAATTACACCAGGCTATGATTCTTAGTGACTTGGCAACTATGCAATGAAGCAACTTGCGAGTTATGATGTAATTATCCTCCATGGTGTAATCTGATGTGATCAGCCAATCAATTCTAAGGGGAATATGGTGGGATACAGCACTCTTAGCTTACAATGCTGATATGGTACAAAGGGTGTTTCTCTGGGATTTGTCCTGCATGAACTTTTTTCTCACAAGAGATAAAGAAGAGAGAAGTGAATAGAAAAAGAGAGACCACCACAAAATAAGAGGCCAGAATGGAGCACATTCTTTGAGTCCAGCATCCCTTAGCACTGAGAAGAACGTCCTACACCCAGGAGTAGATTGATACCAAGACACATGAAGATCTCCAAGGAATGTTGGACTCACAGATACTAAAGGGACTCAGGACCTTTCCTCAGTGTTAACAGGGAGAGAAAGCCTTTCCCTAGAACTAGAGTTCTGAATTAGACTTCTATCCTTCTAAACTGTGAGAGAATAAAGTTCTCTAAGTTAAAAGTCATCCTCTTGCGTTACTTCAATGATAGCAGCACTACATAACTAAGACACACATGATTAAAACATCTGTAAAAACAAAGACGAGTTTGAAAAAGAAAAATATCAAATCTTTAAACTCTGCCATTAAGTCATTATGCAGAACTTCAAATGCTTTTAGCCTGAAAGTATTTCAATTCTCAATGCCAATTAGTAAATTGGTTTCTTTAAACATTCAAGAACTTACTTGATTTCTTGATGATTAATGCTTGAAACACACTTCATACAGCATCAATATAGAAACACATTGTGTAACAACCAGGAATACTAGTACCTTCTCTAACGGCCCCCAATAAAACATTAAAAAAGAAACAAAAACACAAGAATTCAGACAGAAAACATGCGAAAAATCCTGCCTCGCTATTCATTAATTTAATTGTAGGTTATGCATATCTATGTGCATGTGTGTGCACAGATACCTGTATGAAACTGCAAGTGGTACAAATATGAGTAGAAGTTAAAAACTTGAATGTTAAAAAAAAAATTCCTTGGATAATGGCACACAAAACATACTCTTCTTCCTAGAGCCACTGAAATCTACGTTTTAATAGAACAAAATATGAGAATGCCTGTCATAAGCAAATTAAGAATGTTGAGGCATTATTACTACACAGGATGGCGATGGGATTAGTCTATCACAGAAGAAATTGTCAAAGAAGATATTAGAGTTAGACCAGGTCTTACCAAGTTCATAATCATCCAGTACAACAAGTGGCAGTGGGATGTGGGGAATCATCTGGGAAACTCATTAAAGAACAGCATCTGGATAGCTGGGAAGGTAAGGCCCTCCTCTGTCTGACTAGCATAAACAGAGTAGTTGGTAGCAGCTTTATCCCCAGAGGAAAAAGCTAAAGAAATGTTCTTTTAAAAAAGTGGAATACCTGCCTGGAAAGAATGCCAAATGAAGGTGTTAGAACCTGGCAGAGAAACAGAGCAAACTTTGAATTAATTCCAAAGTTCCTCATCAAATAAGGGAAGGTATGGGAGAAAGAGGAAATAGCTCCAACAGAAGAGAAAATATGTTCAAGGCTCCAACCGCCAAGCAACCCTTTCGTATTTCAACATTTGCTGGTATTTCCAACCTGTCTCTGCTTCAGTAATACACACACACACATACCTTAAAGTAAAGTTTGCTTATCTTTTGTTCATCCCCTTAGCCAGAACTCAGTATTTGTCCTGTTATTTATAGAATTCTGGAGGAGAAATAGACTTCAGAAGTTACAGAGGAAACCCAAGCCAGACACTCTTGCCAGCCACCCACACGAGTCATTACAGAAATCTTGACAATTATAAGCACATATACAAGTGTCACAAGGGAAAATAGAACCATAAGGAATAATTAACCCCACAAAAACTGAGAAGATTCAGGGAAAATGAGGAAAATGTTTAAATGATCCTAATTATTGTCCTTAGAAATATTGGAGTAGATATGGCATCCAAACAAATGAAAAAGAATTCTTGGAAATTAAAATATGATTCAAAAATAAACATTTAAGAAATTGGCTGAGTAACAGAAAAAATGAACAAGACCAAATTGGTAATCTGGAAAGAAAAAAAAAAAATAACTAGGAATAACAAGGAATTTTCTAGAACATAGAAGATCAAAAGATCAAAATAGAAAATAAAGTAAAAAGATTATGCAACAGATAGAAATTCCAGAATAAAATAGCAGAGAAATGAAGGAAAGAAATGATTAAGAACAAGACACAATATTCCCTGAGCTGAAAAACATGAGGCAGAGTCAAAAACTACCCACACTCTGGCTATAGAATTTATTTTAATCAACTTTTACAAAAGACAAATATATCCTTTTTCAACATAATCTCCTTGCTTTTCAATATACTTAGTTCATCCGTAAACAAGCCCTCATATTTCCTTATTTAAAAATGTTTTAGGCTGAGCTGCAAGCCACAAATGCACCACTGTATACACTTCTTCATCAGAGATGAATCTTCATCTCTTGAAAGACCACTTTCACAGGACCAAACACGTCTGGTGCAGCAAGATCAGAACTATAGGGAGGATGCTTTAAGACCTCAAAAGAAAGATTTTGCTCCTTGACTGCCTTATGAATATTAGTTTCCCTTGCCTAATATTGTAAAATAGACACTTGAGTGGGATAGAAAGGAATGTTGGGAAACATGATTAGAGAAAACTTGTAAGCTTGCCTTCAGCCTATAACAGATTGGAATACCTAAAAGGGGTTCTACAACTTACCCATTGAAATAGGCCTCGGGCAAAGCCTTTACAGAGTATAGGACCTTAGATGGTATCTAAGTCCCATCCACAACCT
>NW_006408616.1:7567383-7572675 GCF_000296735.1 Chrysochloris asiatica
TTCTTGCTTCTGCCACAAATTCCCCCAGCTGTGAGCCTTCCAACCTTCTAAGTATTCCTTTATATGTGGTTCAGAGTTCTGGGACGATCCCCTGAGCCTGCTTGGTCGGGTATTCTGTGTTGTTGTTGGCAAAGCTCTCTGCTATACGTCCACCCGATCCACCATCTTGTTTGTTCTCTTGGACTATATTTTACAATGGAAAATATTTACACATCATAATATTATATGTTCTGATGATTGGTTTTTCAAGTGCTTATAAACCTAGAAAAAGGGTTTTAATTAAATTTCAGAACAAAACACAAATATCACAAAACATAACTAGGTAAAACAATAATATATTAAACAATAATTAGAATATAGAGTGGGAGAGAAAAGGTTAAAATGAAGGAAATGTATTAATTTCCTTATTTTAATAGTGTGGAGTAGATAGACATTATTTTAAACTGTTCAGTCAAGTAACAGAGGCATAAGCGTATAATTTAAAGACAGTATAGTCACTAGAAGAACGTCTTTAAATGAATGAAAATAGAAAGGAAAGGATAAAAAAGTGGGTAGGTAGATAGGGAAGGAGGGAGAGCTCTAAGTATCTGAGTCCCTTCATATAATGAGAGGAAAGGAACAATAGTAGACAGTACTGTTTGTGCTTCAAAGCTGAAAGATGCTTAAAAATTCCTTTGAAAATAGACAATTTTAGCTACCCAACACAAAAATGGGTCCTTATTTAAGAGCTCAAGCTGATTTTTAAAAGAATGAAAATAGCTCTAAGGTAACCCTATACAATCCACTACACCACTGCAAAGATTCCTCAGTGAATTAGTTAATGTTTTCTTAGTGTTCATTATCAATATTCCTTTTTCAAAGCATACAATGCATCTGTTGGTGCCAATCACATACAGCAGTACAACTGCACTCCAACTTCCTCTGAAGGACAGACGCCTGGACACAGCCAAGCTAGGAAACCTTAATCCTTTTCTGGCTGCTTCACATACAAGCTGGGTTTGCTCTAAATATTCAAAAGCAATACTACTTACATAGCATTTTCTAAATAACAAAAATTATAATCTTTAATGTTGCTGAAACATTACAACAAAGTCTCTATGAATGTTTAAACAAATGGATAAAGGCAACTTGCAGGGTGCTTACTAATATGTAGTGAACACTTTCACATGAATACGTAGTAAAACTGTTCACTAAAGATTAGCAAGTAAGTACAAGTAAGCTCATGCTTATTTTGCTTACTGGATAATCCTACAGTAGGAGCTAGAATTTATACCCCCTTTGGGAATCGTGGCACAGTGGGCTTAGCACTGGGTTGTTAACTTCAAATTCAGCAATTCAACCTTACCAGGGAAAAAGATGAGACTTCTGCTTCCATAAGGACTGAAAGCCTCAGAAACCCATGCAGCGGTTCTACTCTGTCCTCTGAAATAGCTAGGAATCAAAATCAACACTTTGGCAATGGGTTTTAGGAATCTAGTACTTTCGATGGGGTCAAGGTGAAACAATGCAGGATAAGCACTGAACTACTAACAGCAAAGTAGACAGTTCATATCTACCAACTGCTTCTCGACAACCCTGTACAGTGTCGCTCTAAGTTGGAACCGACTTAGAGGCACTTAGCAACAACAACATTAGATGGAATTGAACAGCAAATAAATGCTGTTGCTATGAATGTGACTTACTTACATAAAGAACTGCTAAGTGAATATTTTTCCAATGACACCAGTGGAAATGTCATTCAATGACAGCAGCACTTTTGCAGTAGTCCTGTGTGAGGTCACAAAAGTCTTGCCTGCCCACAGGTGTTTGTGTGAACTGCTGCCACTACATATTCCTGTAAGGCCAATACCATGGACAAGCTAGGCCTCAGAAGTCTAGTCCAAACTCTGTTGAAGATGTTCAGCTTTCCCCTAAACTGTACCATTTTAGTTGGTATTATCTAGACTCCTATCTTAGCAAAAACTGTGTAATGTAAATTAACTGGGTAAAATGCACTGCTTTCTTATACTTAAATGTAAACTCTAGCCTAGGGCAGAATTGCAATTTCTAGACAATAAAAAAAAAATTTAAAAAAAATTGTCTCTGCAACTAGGGAAATGGAAATTTGAGATTTTTTTTTTTTCAAGTATGCTGGTGTAGTTAATGCTAACTCCCCCACCCCACCCCCCGCCCTCCAGTTATAAAACTATGAACACCTTAAAGACACGGTCTTCAGAAATATATTCACAACACTGTTAAAATAATATTAACTTGGAAGCAAAATTGACAATGCTAATTTAGTTTTTCCTATATTGCTTAAAAATTAAAGTGAAAAAGAAAATCATGTCTAAGAAAAGAATTAATTCATGATTTCAGCTACAAGAACATTAATAACTAGAAGAAAAATTTTAAACAGAACCAAACATATGATCTAAACTCCACTTACTTTTATTAAATTAGAAAAATTCCAGCATGAATAGTATATGGAAATGTGAACTAGGATACATTTTTGAGATTAATAGTTACTCCCCACCTCCCCTTTCTCGATAACTAAAAGCTATAGCTTCATCTTCAATTGTATGCCTTAATGAATAGAGTCACATTAAGGTTTTAATGTTTAAAAATAAATGTCCCTATTTCATACCTAAGTTGGAATACAATTGAGATCCTACCTTGCTAAAGATACATTGTCAGAGAGTAAATATATGAACTTAAAGGGAGAGAAAAAAGAAAGCAAATAGAAGAGAGGATAGGCTGTTATGAATGTGATGTCTTTTGTCAAGCTCAGCCTAAAGAGAGAGAGCTAATTCTCTAAAATAAGATAGCTCCATTCACAGGTATTTTGATTATTAGGCAAACCTACTAATTAAACTTACAAGTCCTGAAAATTCTCTGGATCTGACAAATCTTTGCAGTGATTTTTAGGAGGCAATTTAAATCTATTTCTAATGATTATTTATTAAATTTGCTTATTATAAGGAATATTTTAATCAGATTAAACTACTGATGGCATCTGCCAGGCCACAAAATCTGAGAACATACGTATTGCAGTGATAGGTGCCATGCAAGAAACACATCAACTGACAGGTAAGGGAAAAGGCAACGGAAAGTTAGGCATTAATTGGAAGACTTGGTTGGCTGTCAAACCCTAAGATGCAAGCCTATAAAAACAGGAATAGCTGGTGCCACAGGAAGGTGATAATGGGACGGGCAAGGGAATGGTAATTTTCTGGGTCCTGTTAAATCTGTACCGAATCATTTGTGCTGTAAACATAAAAAATATTAAATGTGTCTTTCCTGTCTGCAACTCAAACTATACGACATAGATGCTTAATTAGTTCCCAGGCAGACTAAAGAAGAGAAATGTTATAGGATATTAAGAACTAGTAAAAGCCCACCTGAGTAGCCATCCGAAAAAACTTAAGTTGGCTCCACACCTTATACCTTACAACTAAATGTTTCACAGACAGCTTAAACTGTAAACAAGAAAATACAAAGAAACAGACAGATTAATCAAAATCATAAAAATTCTGAATGGGGAATTTAAGAAAGCAATCTCAAACTGATCAAGACTATTCTAAAAATGAAAGAAAACCTAAAAAATCCTAAAAGAAAATAAAAACTTTCTACATTCCAAAAATAGTCAAATGATAAAATGAGACAAAACATATGACTTATCGGTAGGAAGCTCATTTCTTAAATACATATAAACATATCCACGGCCATCAAGTTGTTTCTAACACATAGTGACCCTGTAACACAGAATAGGACTATCCCATAGGATTTTCCAAAGCTATAAATCCTTACGGAAGCAAACTGCCACAGCTTTCTCCCACAGAGCAGTTGGTGTTTTCAACCACTGACCTTTTTTTAGTTGACAGCTGAGTGTATTAATCACTTGTCAACTATGGCTCTTCTTAAGATACAAATATATGATGTATAAAGTTTTATTCTGAAGTAAAACATCACATTAGAAGAGACAGTTCGCAGAGAAGGAAACACAAAAATCATATAAAAAAGTTTCTTCGTCACTCTTAAAACTAGAAACACTAAAATTGTAATCATGCTTATATTTTTAAGATTTGAAATATCTGAACATTTGCTAATACACTGCACTATGGAGGATAAAGATACACTCCTATATGGCTGATGGGGAATAAATTGAACAGTCTATGTGGAAAGGTGTACCTGACAAAATTAGAATTAACTCAGAAATTATACTCATAGATGCTTACTCTGATAGCATTCTCCCTCATATGTGAAATAATTAGAAACAGAATAAACATTGAACAACAAGGTTAAATAAATACAATGAGATGTTATGCAGAAAATCAGCAAGAGCTATATCATCATTTCTTTTTTCACTCATCTATTATTATGGACTTCTGGCTTGGCACTGCGAGCTAATGCCCATAAACTGCAAAGTCAGTTTGGGCCTTAATTCTAAAGTCGGTTTGGGCCCGCAATTCTAACTCACCAGCTGCTCCTCGGAAACCCTGTACAGGGATGCTGTACAGGGTCGCTATGAGTCGGATCCTGACTCAACGGCACTTAGCAACAACAACAACAATAATGTACTGCATCCATGTGATAAATAATCACTGAGTACCTGCTGTGATCTAGACACTGCATCAAGCTCTAGAGTGTTGTAACAAATTAGACACTTGGTTTTAGTCTGCTCTGCTATTTTTGCATATCTCATGTCTAAGTCTGCAAAGTCGTTTGAACTGTAAGGTTGGTGGTTCAAGCTGAGCAGCTGCTCCTTGAAAACCCTGTACAGTGTCGCTATGGGTCGGAATCGACTCGACAGCACTAACAACAATGACAACAAATATCTAACTCTGGAGTCCTGGTGTGGCACTGTGGGCTAATGCATTAGACTAAAAAGTCGTTTGAACTGTAAGGTCAGTGGTTCAAGGTCATCAGCTGCTCCTTGGAAACCCTACACATGGTCCTTATGGGTCGGAATCCGCTGGAAAACACATAAAAACAACAACAACATATCTAAATCCAATGTGCTGGAAACTCCCTGAGTGGTTTCACAGACTGCATTTTTCCAACAATTAGAATAATGTCTTTCAAGTAATAAGGAATCATTATATATCAGTTGATTTAATAAATGAATGACTAATTTTATTAATTTTGTCCAGACTTGTAATTTACTCTTATTAAATTTTTAAAATCATATTGGAGTTTTGAAAACTATTATTACAGGGGTACGTTATGTCAAAGCTTATATATAATCAACTATAGCATGCTTGTTGTTGTTGTTGTCAGGTGCCATCGAGTCGGAACCGACTCATAGTGACCCCA
>NW_006408616.1:7572775-7574083 GCF_000296735.1 Chrysochloris asiatica
TTTTAACTGATAGTATATGGAGGGGATTATAATCAATGTAATGAAACAAGTTATATGAATTGTTGAATGTGAAACTGATGATGTGTCCTGTAAACTTTCACTCAATCCACAATAAAAACCTTAAAAAAAAAAGAAAGAAAGAAAGAAAGAAAGAAAGATTTTGCAGAGTGTCAACACTGTGAGCAGAGGTGTGTGGACGTGGCATTGTCCTACAAGATCACAAATCCATTGGGTAACAAGTCCTCTGTGCTTAATTCGAAGTTTAGGCTTCAGCTCTTCAATGAGCATCTCACTGTACTGAACACTGTTGATTGTTGAACCTTTTTCCTCATAGTGTTCCAATACTGACCCTTGAGAATCTCAGAAAACTGTAAGCACTAATTTTTCAGATGATGGTTGGCATTTGAACTGTTTCTTGGTTGGAGATTAAGGATACTTCCATACTATACTCTGCCGTTTACTCTCAGGCTCGTAGTGATGAATCCATGTCTTGTCACGAGTAATGGTTATTTTTAAGAAACTTTTACTTTCTTATGAGTGAGCATTGGTTCAAATTTTATTTGCCGATGTCCAAATGCTTTCTTTATGCTATTCTATGAGTTGTTTCAGTATCCAAGTTGTACAGATTTTTCTAAACCCAAGTCTGTTGTGAATTATTTCATGGGCAGAGCCAGAGCTGATTTGTAACTGATTTGATACATAATCCCACAGTCACTCGTCTGTTTGATAGAATTATTTCATATGCACGCTCAATGTTATCATCGGCCGTGGACATGGATGGGTGTTTTAATATAAGTAGAGTGTGGATAATTTTTGACTCACGCTTGTATATGAATCTTTAGACTAAAACAGCCCACTTTGTGTTAATCAGGATTAAAAAGGCATATTTTGCTATATCTTGGTAAAAATGTAAAGAGAACATCACAAAAACTTCCATAAAGAAAAGAAGATGTCTTTTCAGAAATCAGAATGATACCTGGCTTTTCAAAATCAACATTGGATGTGAAAAGAAAAAAACATTTTCATTTACAAGTTTATACCCATATCAACCAAAAGTAAAGTGTGAGTCCAGAATACATATCTTCAAGAGCAGGTAAAGGCTTAGAAATACTTTCTGGAATACCTCATGAAAAAAATTACTCAAAAATGTAAGAAATTCAAGAAAAGGATACTATGAATCAAGAAGCTATGGCATTCAGAATGAATCTTACGTAGAGACTAAAAAGATTAATAGTCGGAATGGCCTCTTTCAGATGGAAAATTTTCATATCATAAAACTGCATCTTGGACTATATATATATATATTTT
>NW_006408616.1:7578933-7580431 GCF_000296735.1 Chrysochloris asiatica
GGTCCAGGTACAGATTTCTCAGAAGTACAATTAAGTGTTCTGGAATACTCATACTTCTCAATGTTGTCCATAGCTTGTCATGATCCACATAATCAAAAGCCTTTGCGTAGTCAATAAAGCATAGGTAAACATCTTTCTGATATTCTCTGCTTTCAGCCAAGACCCATCGGACATCAGCAATGATATCTCTGGTTCCACGACCTCTTCTGATGCTAGGTAGGTTTAAATAGATGTATTTGTTTAATAGAGATTATCTCTTTCCAAGTGGGAGAAAGATGGAGCTTTGCACTCCCATAAAGCTCAGAAACCTTACAGAGGGTTGCTATGAGTCAGAATCAAGTCAACATCACACAACAACAATCTCTTTCCAAAGGGTTAATATTTCTATATTTTCAAAAATTTTTGGAACTATTAGCTTAAATATAGATATTTATTATTCAAACCATTTATAAAATTTATTTTATAGAATTTTCATTTGCTAATAAGATTTGCTGCCAACAAAATACCCAACATTAGTCCCACCAACTCTTTTGGAGATTATGTACTACGTGGAGTAAGATCCTTGTTTGATTGAAATAGCATGGAAACACTTTTTGGATACTTTCCGCCAAAGTACTTCTACCATGTGCTATTGTATTTCATGTGAACAAGTAAACTGAAGAACTTTAACTGTCCACGCACAGTTAAAATCTCACACTGTTTTAATGTGTACATTTATCATATCTCAGTGAACACCATGGTGCATAATTTATTGCTGGGTCCCCCATCTTTATATGCGCTCACAACCAGCTTCAATTTATCTCATTGATGACAGAGAGTGAGTTGTTGTTAAGTGCCTTCAAGAATGAGTAGAGACATTAATATCTTAATTCCAGTTAGAGACTCTGCAGGTAATTACTCTGTCTGGAAATTTGTATATATTATGAATAAAGATCTTTCAGAGGTCTTTGAGTGACACAACTGTTTATACATGGCTGCAAGTCTCAACATTCGCAGTTGAAATCCACCCAGTTGAGTTGTGAAAGAAAGACACAGCCGGCTATCTACTTCCATAAAAATTATAGCCAAGAGAATCCCATGGAGCAGTTCTACTTTATAACACATGAGGTGGCTAGGAGTCAGAATCTACTAAATGGCAACATTTTTGGGTTAGGTTACCTTCTTATCAATTTCATTCTACATAACCAATCTAAAACTATCGATGGAGGTGAATAGCAATAATTTTTTCAGAAACAGATCAGTCAAATGCACTTTGACTTTTTAAAAGCAAAGAAAATTTTATCCAAAAAACCAACATGGTTTCACTTTTCAAAGTTTATGAAGTGTTATCGGGAAATCTTAACATGATACATGCATAGTAAATTAAAAACTCGCAGTGGTGTCAAAACATAATGGTAACAGCTATAATTGTAGAAAATTCTGGACTATTAATGATGAAAGGGGAAAAAAAGACAAAGCAATACATATTACCAAGTACTCTTTTGCCATTAAGCACTTC
>NW_006408616.1:7586217-7605151 GCF_000296735.1 Chrysochloris asiatica
CAGCAAATTATACACTTTATTTCATCTCAATGATTATAATCCCTTCCCTGCAACAAGTTATCCTACATTCTCTCTGTGTTTTCCCATTTACATCTTACATTTTGCAAATGAACAAAGCAAAAATATTTGATGTACACATATAAACAAATATATATTCCTTTAAATGTCCAAAGGGCACATTCAGCAAATCAACCTCTTGCCCACAGGCACACAGCCTTACTCAGTCCATAGGCCTAGAGCCTGCAGCTGCTCTGTCTCTCCATACCACTGCCTTTGTCACCGGCTTTGCTGTCACCATTTCTCTAGGCAGGGATCTCATCCTCCACTCATGCTTTTCCTTCTTGATGGTCCTGAGATTGTCTGTTCCTGAAATTAAAGATTAACAACTCCCCACTTTCAGTTACACATCTTCTACAATTACAGTTATGACAATCTTGCTAACAATTATTCATAAATATCTGTTATTATCCTTTTGATTTCCTTTGGTTCCAGTGTGATATCGCCATGTGGTTTCTAATACGAGTTATTTGTGTCTCCTCCCTCTTTTCTGTTGTTAGGTTTGACAATGGTTTGTGAATTTTATTAATCCTTTCAAAGAACCAGCTTCTTGTCCTGTTGATTCTTTCTATAGTTTTTCTGTTTTCTCTTTCTGCTCTTATCTTTATTTTATCTTTTCTTTTGGTACATGTAGGTTCCCTCTGTTGGTCTGTTTCTAATTGTTGGAGATGCTGTGTTAATGTGTTGATTTTAGTTCTTTCTTCTTTTTGGATGTGTGCATTTATCGCAATAAACTGTCCTCTCAGTACCGCTTTCACTGTGTCCCAATGATTTTGGTAAGTTGTGTTTTCATTCTAATTTGTTTCTAGGAACTTTATGAATTCACATTTAATTTCTTCTTTCACTCAGTCACTTTTCAGCAGGGTGTTGTTCTGTTTCCATGTATTCGACTTTATTTCCTTGGTCTTCTTATTGTTGATTTCTAGTTTGATAACACTGTGGTCTAAAAAGATGCTTTGTAGTATTTTAATGTTTGTAAATTATGGAGGCTTGCTTTGTGACCTAACACATGGTCTGGAGAATATTCCTTGTGCACTGGTAAAGAATGTATATTGTGCTGTTGTTGGGTTGAATGCTCTGTACACATCTATGAGGTCAATTTGGTTGGCTGTGCTGTTTAGTTCCTCTGTAACTTTGTCGAGTTTCTTTCTGGTTGTTCTGCCCCTTTTTCAGAGTGTTGTATTAAAATCACACACTATAATTGTAGATTTATCTATTTCTTTCTTCCATTCTAGTAAGGTTTGCTTCATATTACCTCAGTGCTTTTTCATTGGGAGCATAGGTATTTATGATGGTTATGTTGTCTTGCTCAATTAACACTTTGATCATGAGATAGTGTCCTTCTTTATCTCTTATGCTGGTTTTTTGTCTTAAAGTTTACTTTATCAGAGATTAGTATTGTCACTCCTGCTTGTTTATTGTTGCAGTTAGCTTGGTTTCCATCCTTTAACTTTTAGTCTGTTTTTGTCTTTATGTATAAAGTGTGTCTCTTGTAGGCAGCATATTGAAGAATCTTGTTTTCTTATCCATTCTGCCACTGTCTCTTCACTGGTGCACTCAATCCATTGACATTCAATGTAATTATAGATAGGTATGAATTAATTGCTGCCATTATGCTAATTTATTGTTAGTGCTGTTCATTCCTTTGTTCTGCATGCCTTCTTGTGCTGAATTTGTGCTTTTTATGCTATTTCTTGTTGTCTTTCAGTCCAAAGAACTCCCTTTAGGATGTTTTGAAGTGCCGTATTGGTTTTGACAAAAATCTCTTAGATTCTGTTTATCCTGGAATGTTTAATTGCACCATTGTATTTGATAGGTTTGATGAATAGACGATTCTTGGTTGGCAGTTTTTTTCTTTTAGGGTTTTGTATATGTCTCCCCATTGCCTTCTTGTCTCCATGGTTTCTGCTGAGAAGTCAGAGCTTAATCTGATCTGCTTGCCTTGTAAGTAACATTTCTCTTTTCCCTGGCCGCTTTTAGGATTCTCTTCTTGTCTCCGTTTTTTGGAGAGCTTGATTCTTATATGTCTTGGTGATTTTCTTTTGGGGTCTATCCTTCCTGGTGTACTTTCAGCTTCTTGAATGTTTATCTTCTCATCTTTCAAGATGTTAGGTAAATTTTCTTCCAGAAGCTCTTCAATCACACTTCTCTGATTCTTCCTGTTCCAGAATGCCAATAATTCTTAAGTTGTTCCTCTTTCATGTTATTCAGCATGACTCTTAGACTCTCTTTTTTTTTTTTTTTTATCCTTTTTCCTGCTTGCTCTTCTATCTTAGCAGTATTGAGAGATTTCTCTTCCATTTCACTGGTTCTGGCTTCCATATCTTCTATTCTGCTCTTTTTTCCTTTCAGTGTATTTTCCATTTCTGATATTTTATTATTAATCATCTGGACCTCTTTTTGCAGGTTTTGAATTGTTTCCAATGATGTATCGATCTTGTTTGATTGCTCTTGTAGTACTTTCCTGACTTCTTGTTTTCCAACACCCCTTTTTAGAACATTTGAATTTGTTTCCATATCATTCTTCTGAATTCTTTCTCAGGCAAATCCAAAACCTGCTCTTCCTCTTCTGGAGAGCCTTTGTCTGTCTCCAGCTCATTTGTCATTTACTCTTTTCTCTTTTGGGACATGATTTGAGATCTTTTGTTGTGTGTGGTTTTTTTTTTTTTTTTTGGTCATTTCCAGTAGTCATGTGGGTTTTTTAATGCTTAAATGGATGTTTGTTGTTGTGTTATTAAGCTTACTGGGTATCTCCTAGTGGATATGATCAGGAGATATGCTTCCCTTTTTGTGTGTAATGCTTAGCAGCTGTTATTGGCTCTTGTCTCAATGGTGGAATACTATGGAGTTTGCTTCTAGCTGGGCTATGGCCATGATTCATGTCTCTTCCTGGGTAACATAGTGAGAAAATGCTCCTACCTCCAGGAAAAATGAGTGATCAAAAGAAACAAAAGCAGAAGCAATATAAAAGCAGAGATAAAAACCACACTTTGAAAAAAAATAAAACTGTGGCTGACTATCTAGTTGCCTTGCTACACAGGCAGTGTGTGCACCATAGAAGCCTCCAGCAGTGGGTGGGGGGGTGTCCGTTCACTCAGGCCCCTCCTCTAATCACCACTGTACAAGTATGTAGATAGATATTGAGACGTTAATGGGGGAAAGATTGTCTACTATTTTTGTCTCTGAAGGTCAGTTAGGTATCTGTGTGTGCACAGCGTTATTCTCCAGATACTTGTGCCCTTTTATGTTGGGTTTTTCCAGATCGTTCATAGGGTTTGCCTGTCAGGCCTGAGAGGCCTGCTTTTTTTTTGCTGGATATGCCAGAGTAAAGGGTCCCACACAAGTTAATTTTAGGGCTGCTACCCAGAGGCTGACGTCATAAGCAGCCACCAAAGAATTTGCCCTGTGTTCAACAAGGCTCTTTTTCTCTGTGCCATGGGAAAAACTGTGAGCTCAATGCTGGACTTTTTTGGTGATGCATACCCACCTGTCTGAAGGCATCCGGGCTGGGCAAAAAAGGAACGACAGGGAAGAGGAGGAAAAAATGTGTAGAATCCCCCTGTACCTCTTTTTGCAAATGTCACTGCACTGCTTTTAGCATGGCTTCCCTGTGCTGGTCTGGCTGTAGCCCCACCTTCTGAACTCTGCCCAGGTGGGGTGGCCACAGAGGGATTTCCATGTCTCAAATTATTACTAAATCACATTATTATCCTTTATACACCATGATTTTTCCACTGGCGTTGCCAGGAAACTAACACCCTGCACCTTATGCTAGATCCAGAGCTCTGGTGTTGCTCCTTGAAAGCAGCTTCTCTGGGTTTTCAGTGCCTCCCCAGTGAAGCCTGTCCTACCTGTCTCTGCCTCAGCCACTGCCAGAACCAGAAGTCCTGTTTAGCTTCTTTTTAAATTATTTGAAAACCCTGCACATTTGTTTCATTTGTAGTTAAAATAGTTATCTTAAAGACATTAAGCATATTTGATTAAACTGATTTATAAGGAATGAGCATGATAAATGCTCACTAGTTCCTGGTGTGGTGCTGTAGGGTCTGAATTGGATTGCAAACCACAAGGGTGGCAGTTCAAACCCACTAGCTGCTCCTTGGAAACCCTATATATAGCATTTCCACTATGAGCTGGAGCTGACTCGATGGTACTTCACAACAGCATGTCAGTTTAGAATGGATTAAGATCTCTGCCTACTTGTGTGACACAGAGCAAGCTGTGCTACCTTTCTTAGTTCATTTCCCCATTTGTAAGGAGGCATAAAAATTATGCCCAAACCATAGGGCTTCACACTGTCCAATAGTCAATAAATGCTTGCTGTTCTCAGTAAGGTCGGTGCTGACTTAGCAAATGCTTTTGCTGATTTTTATTGTATTTTATATCCAATGCATAAATAAGGAAGAGAATGATGTATTTTGATAATAGATGAGTGGAACTAATAATGTAAATGAAAGCACTTAGCCAATCATAAAGTTCTATGCAAACATAACTATAATTGTTATGTGCAATTACAATAATGGTTTTAACAATCTGTAACTCCACTGAACAGATGCTTTATAAAAACAAAGTACTCTCTTGACATTGTTATAGTTTTCTGAAACATATATGCCCTTTTCCCCTTTAATGTTATAAATTCTTACAGATTAGAGGGCTGCTAAAACACACAAAAAAGTTTTTGAACTTAAGTTATAAATGTTCCAACAAGTTTCTGTCTTGATAATTAATTTTTTATAGTTTATGTTAAACCAGACCAAATCCATTGCCATGGAGTCGATTCAAACTCAAAGCAACCCTATAGGCTAAAGTAGAACTGCTCCATAGGGTTTCTGAGACTACTAATTTTTAAAGGACCAGACAGATTCATCTTTTTCCCACAAAGCAATTGTTGGGTTTAAACCTCCAATCTTGTGGTGACAGCCCAAGGCTTATCCCACTGCACCACCAAGGGTCTTTGTTGTTACTGTCGTTATGTGCCCTCAAGTTGGTTCTAATTCATGGCAGCCTTATGCACAACCGAAGGAAACACTTTCCAGTTCTATGCCATCCTTACCATCACAGCTACACTTGAGCTCATTACTGCTGCCATTGCGCCAATCCACGTCATTGAGAGGTCTTCCTCTTTTTCATTGACCCTCCACTTTAACAAGCATGATGTCCTTCTCCAGGGACTGGTCCCTCCTGATAAGATGTCCAAAGTATGAGACATGAAGTCTTACCATCTTGCTTCTATGGAGAATTCTTGTTGTACTTTTTCCAACACAGATTTGTTTGTTCTGCTGGCAGTCCATGTACTTTCAATATCTTCTCCAACACCATAACTTAAATGCACCAATTCGTTTACTAGCTTCCTTATTCATTGTCCAACTATCACATGCATATGAAGCAACTGAAAATACCATGACTTGGGTCAGGTGCATCTTTGTCCCAAACTGGTATCTTTACTCTTGAACACTTTAAGATGTCTTGTGCAGCAGATCTGCCTAATGCAGTATGTCATTTGATTTCTTGACTGCTGCTTCCAGTGGGTCCAAGAAAAACGAAGTCTTTAACAACGTCAATCTTTTCTCCATTTATCATGATGTTATTTATTTTTCCTGTTATGAGAATTTTTGTTTTCTTCACATTGAAGTACAATCCATACTGAAGGCTTTGATCATTGATCTTTTAATGTTTCTCAAAATAGGGCTTCGATGGCAACATGGTACAGTATAAACTTCACACTCAGAGAAACCTCTCTAAGCCTAAAATTCACTCTCTGAAAAATACTTAGTCCATAGATTGTAGCCAGCCAACAAGCACCTATTAACCTGTCAAATCAGCACCAGACACTTTCAGGTCCCAGAGATCAGTAGTGAATAAAGCAAAGTCCCTGTTTCACAAGTTTACATTCTAGAGGGAGAAGCTGAAAAATAGATGGACAAGATATTTTAGGCAATGTAAATGCTAAGAGGAAAATATCATAGTACAACATGGTAAGGGGCAGGAATAAGCTAAGACAATGAATAAGCCATGTTCTGGAACACTTAAGTACTAACTTTTGAGCTGCAAATTGAAAAGAGGAAACCTGAAAATGACAATTTGCACATGCAAATATCCTAAAATAAAGAAAAGACACAAGCAAATGAGAAACTCACCACTAGTCTATCTTCTCATACTATAGTGGCTTGCCTACTGCTATGAGGTTGGAAGCTATGCTACCAGTATTTCAAATACCACCAGGGTCACACATGGTAGACCACTTACAGCAGAGATTGCAGACTAAGACAGACTAGGAAAAAAAACCTCTAAATCTATTTCTAAAACATAGTGAAAACTCTTGCTTTCAACATATCATCAGAAGGGATCAATCACTTAGGAGCACACCATGTTTGTCAAAGAAGAGGACCAGCAAGGGAGATGCTCAGTGAGATGGTTTGGCAAAGTAGTCACCACAATGGACTTAAGCATGTTGGTGACCTAAAGGATGATGCAGAATCAGTCACCATTTCATTCTATTGTAAATGGGGTCTGCAAAGTCAGAGGTGATTTGGTAGCCACTAACAACAGATGACAATCACAAAAAGAAAGCCAGTGTGGATGAAAGCGAGTTGGGAAGGAAGAGGAGTGAGAAGGGTAATGAGAGAAGGTAGGCAAAGTAGTGGAAGCTCAGTAGACAGACTTTATAAGCCATGGAAGGAGTACAGATTTCATTTTAGGTACAATGGAGAATTTTCAACAGGGAAGTGACATGATCTGATTTGCATTTTGGGATCACTTTGTTTGCTGTGTAAGAAATGGTTAGTAGTAGGGCAGGAGTGGAAGAGGGGAAGTCCAGTAAGGATACTCTTGTAGTATCTACATCAGATGATGGTGAATTTGGACAAAGGAGACACCCATGAAAAGAAAATATACATATTTTTAGATACTTATGGCCTCTCCCTCTCCTGTAACTTCCCTTTCTTTCAGGAACCATTCAGTTATAAAATCTTTAGTGGGGAGGAACACTGGGCAAAAAGTGGGAAGGAGTGGTGGTGGCCCAGAGAAAAGTACTGGAGCCAAAAAAAAAGTACTGGCATCTGCAGAGGAGGACTACATTCTATGGAGAATCAGGACCTGAGTGAAATTGGAGGGTATCCATGCCAGGAAGGTCTGTCATAGGATGATACAGATTAAGCAGGGTGATCCTGCATGGAGAGGAGAGGCCAAGCAGAGTAAAGAGAACACCACATGAGGGGCAGCTTCACAGAGGGCAGCCTGAAACCTGAGCAGATGGGGGACACTCAACAAGATGAGGAGGCTGTTTCTACAGGTGCTGTCATAGGTCAAATCTGGCATCCTTGCGGTGTATGTCTAGCATGAGATGTCAAGGCCCAACTTGGGTGTGAGGTAAAGAATGGTGTGTGCAATGGAGGTTTTTCTTATGTGGAATCATTAAAGTTAGTTTATTTAGGAAAATCATCCATCATCTTTATAATTATGTTTTTGACTCCTGGCATAATTTACCTCTACATTTATTAAAATCTTTTATGCCCCTCATATATATAATATGTTACCATGGTATTGCAATTTTATTATTTTATATTAATTAAGTTTACTCCTGAGTTTACTCCTGATCACCTACTATAGTCCTAAGTGTTTAATATTTATGATGTTAATGTGAATGACACCTTTTCCTACATACATTCTGTTTCTTTTCGGTATATAACAAATCTAATAAGTTTAGTATTTATTTGTAACTACTCACCTAGAAAAACTGTATTAGTCTATTAGTTCTACTAATTTCTCTGTTGATCTTTTGGGTTATAAATTATTTCTAATTTTAAGTAACTTAAATTAAAATCGGTGTCTGCATTAAATGTTGTTAATAAAAAATCACTTAGGTCAAATTGGAGACAGGTGTGAAATTCGGCTTTATAATGTTTAAGCAATCATTAGCTAGTTAAATCACTTATCCTTTTATCAATTATTTGCTGAGCACTTACTATAGTCCTAATTTGCCTGACCTAGATAAATTTGTTTCCTCAGCTATAGAAAGTAAAAATTCAAAGTACTTACACTTTGAAATGAATTATTACTTACTTTGAATTATTAAATGAGATAATACATGTAAATTACTTGGAATAGTACATGGCAAATGCTCAAATAATGTTAGCAATAATGATGAAAATGAAACACACACTTCACTGCCCTTCTGAAGCCTGCAGAAATACCATTAACAAGATGGTCAAGCCTTCTCTTTCTCTCCCCCTTCTTTTCCTTTCTTTTTTTTTAAACCCCGTCAAGCCTGAATTTCTTCTTAGTCCTCCTCTCCCTCATCGGTAAGACTATTCTAATTAACCTCCTCTCAAAGAAACAAAAACAAAATGTAAGAATTTATGAGAAACCCTTGCCTTAATTTACTAATCTAGCATCTGTAACCATCTCACCTTCCATCATTTCATTTGTATTTTCTGAAGTCTTCTGTGTATACTGTTGTTGTTATTAAGTACTGTCCTGTATAGGGTTTCCAAGGAGCGGCCGGTGAGTTTGAACCGCTAATCTTGCAGTTCAAACCGACATTTCTGTCCAGGGCTTATCTTAAAGTGCTACACCAGAACTCCTCTGTGTATATTGTTATTGTTGTTGCTATGTGTATATATTTTGCTGCTGAGTGTCGTCACGTCAGTTCCAACTGTACAGGGTTTCCAAGGAGCAGCTGGTCAGCTTGAACCGCCAACCTTGTGGTTCAAACTGATTTTGCAGTCCAGCGCATTAGCCCACAGCACCACACCAGCACTGCTCAGAAACCTACTCAAAGTCCTACTGCGATGTGAAGGTATTTGTTAAGTCAGGCTCCTTAATAGACAAAAACAGTACCAGAAGGAAACTTGGTTTGAGACGTGAAACTAAAATCATTCCCATAAAGTCTTAAATGAGATGAAGTCCTATGTACCATAATATTAAATTTAACTTTAGATTTGTAACAATTATATTCTCCTCCCAAATTCTTTGCTGATTATTGTTCTTTCACTTTGCAGAGACTTTCTTATTAAGTTGTAAATGGAAAGGTGTGGCATTGGCTATTAGCCAAAAGCCCAATTTCTTGAAGAAAATGAAAAATAAATAAAAGCCAACACCAGACTTACCCACTTCAGCCAAACTTCTAATACAGGATTCCACCGAGGCTTTCTGTGCTGGATTTGGCCAAGTGCAATTGTAAATTCTAAAAGCCGACTGTAACAGCTGAATAAAGATGGGCTGATGTGTCTTACCAAAAAAAAAAAAAAAAAATTACGACAAACAGTGGCAATAAACCATTAACACACCTGATAAAGGTCACTATGCAGTATCAAAAAGGTTCATCAAAATAAAATACAAACCATTATTACTAGGTTCAGGGCTATTTAGTAAATTTCTTATTCAACAAATGTTTATTATGTACCAGTTTCATGCCAGGCACTATAGAAAACCAATCATTTGCATTTTAACTATATATGTAAAATGCAATCAGAAGAAGATGGCATTGATTGAAGCCAATGACATTAACTTTCTATGCATATATTTACTTCCTTGTTTATTTCCAAATGTAAATGTCTATTTTAGACTGCATCTACACAAAACAATGTTATATCACTCAATCTAGTAGCTTAACAGTTTTCCCAAAAGAAAATATAGTTCAAAGGATATTTTTATAAGAGTAATACTCAATCACTACAGAATATTTGGAAACCATAGAAATGAAAACCCCTCATAATCTTATCACGTAATCAGTAGCAATATGTTGAGATATTTATTCCCTGAATATTTCTACTATGAACACATGCATATTCTCTACACGCATACATTTGACTGATGTTATACTGCAATTTTGTGGTCTGTTCGCTTAATATTGCATCATAATCATTTCCCTTAATCAGAAGTTTTTCTTTAAAAAACATGATTCTTAATTGCCACATAATAAGCCATCTTACAAATATACCATCATTTATTTAGCTGTTCTCCCATCTGTGGATATTTAAGGTAAATGTCATTTTAAGTATTATAAATACTTGAATTAAAATGGCAGTACATAAATCTCTCCTGATTCCATTAGTATAAATTATTAGAGTGGAACTATTGGATCCAAATGCTTATCCATTTAAAGAACCATGTCGTTTAGCTCAATTCTTAGCAAATAGCCAATGTAGAGCTATGAGAGCTCTTACTGTGATTATGGGGAGAGAAAGAAAAATTCAATTGGGGTCTCTTTTAAAAATAATAATTAGTGAACTCAGAAAATAGCAAAATAGTAAATACTGCAAAAAAATAAAATAAAATAAGCTTCAGAAGTGTAGGAAACAGCTTCCCGACCAGATTAAAGCTTGTCCTAGTAAAATAAGGTACATCAATTCTTTGTAAGATGGTCCTTGGCTTGTGTGTTGGCTAGTTTCAGTTACCTGCAGGCTGGTACTGTTGTCTGAAAAAGGTGAATTAAAGAAGCCGCTCACAATGTTCATTATGGACTCAGTAACACACTTCTCTAAGAAGATGTCTGCGTGTTTCCTATCAGTAGTTGTGTTGCAAACCTGGAGAAAAAAGCAAAACAATCAATAGGCTTGGTCACATTGTCAATGTCTAATTTCTTACTGGAACTATACTCTTTCTAATGTTGTTAAGTGCCACCAAGGCAATTCAGACACATGGGTTACCCCATATGATAGAGCAGAACTGACCCATAGTTTTCGTGGTTGTAATCTTTACAGAAGCAAACTGCCAGGTCTTTCTCCTGTGGAGCTATGTATGGATGGGTTTGAACTGCCAACATTTAAGCCAGCAGTCAAACACTTTAATCCTTTGCACAATCAGGGTAGTTGAGTCTTTCTCATAATTATCCTTAGTTATTTATACTACTTTTCCATTTGTCAAAGTCACTTTGAATCCACACATTTCTGACTAATACCCAGTTAAATGTTATCATTCTGCAGTAGTTTCTCCTTCAAATTTGGGTGTCATTTAGTACATGAACCAGAATTCTTTTCCACATGCTCAAACCCTTCTTCCCAATCTTCTTCTCCTTATTGTCATGTGTGCACATACTTCTTCTATCCCCAGACTTAGCTCTGCTAGAAAATCCTTTCCTCTTTATGTAAGGAAACTAAAGAAAAAACAATTATTACAGGTATAGAAGCGTGCTGAATGTGATTATTAATGGTTATGGTGCAGTGGTTAAGTGTTTGGCTGTACAAATCCAACTTCTTAGAAGAAAGATGTGACAGTCTGCTTCCGTAAAGATACACAGTCTTGGAAACCCTGGGAGGTGGGAGTTACACCCTTCCTATAGGAATCGATTCAGTGACAATAGGCATATATCTTTCCACTTATAATATATGGTCCAGTATGAAAGACACAAACAGAAAACATCTCGCAAGGACAACAGAAAGAAGAAAAAAAAGCAAAATCCTTTCCAACAACTTCCTCTTTTTTATCCACAGACCATCTGGGAAGTATGGCAGTATGAAGCACTCATTTGTATGGTATGCATTCTTCTCTGAGTGGGCTGAGCAAGGAAGGAACCATAATAGAGCTGGGGACAGACCAGGAAAGAACACAGCCCTGGTTCCTGCTGTGATCTTGATGTGATTAAATGAGGCAGAAGCTGGTCACTTTGCTAAACAAACTGTCTATTTCCAAGTGTGTCAGGGTAGACAATTGCAAAAGCTAAGATAATGACAAAAGCGAACATAAGTTGGGTAGTGGAAAACAAAAAAACATGGAGATAGAAAGAGAGTAGTGGGGGAGAGACCACAAAATGTGAGGCAACTGAAAATCTGGGGCAGAGTAAGAAAGTTTAAATATTCACAAAATTGTGGTGGGGTATAAACATGGTGACCATATGTCCCAGATGTTCTTCGACAATCCAAATTTTTATGTAATATTCTTCTTTTCAATGAGGTGATTAATCAAAAGAATAAGTATGCATAATTCAACTTGATATTGCCTTAAGACCCTTCACATACAAATAAACTCACAAAAGAGAAAATTTTCCTTCTCAAGCCCTGTATCCCAATGTTTTTGGTCTGGAAAATACTTGCCTAACTGAAGTAAAAGGAGGAATAAAGGGCTTGTTTTATATCTCAGTCACTTCCCCTCGGATTCCCCTAGGGCCTTTTGATTTTCCTCATCTATTAAATGACACCAACCTGGTAGGGTTGTTATTAGAGCTAAAAGGCTTTTAGTATGCCTAATCTCAATAGCCACTCCTTGGAAACCCTATACAGAGTTACTATGGTTCCAAACCATCTGGATGGCACTTAACAGCAACAGCGATCTCAATAGGGTTATTGTAGGAAGCAGTACAATTAATGGAAATAAGGGAAATTATGTAATCTGTACATTAGTATTTCAGCATACAACAAAGTCCTTGGCATATATAACATGGTTAATAAATGTTTCTGAATGAATCAATCTAAAAATTAATTTTAAAATGAAAGAAAGCCTACAGTTGCATGTTTTGTTTTAGGTTAACTTTGGATTATGTTATATTTGGGAAGCACCTACCTAAGATTAAAACTTAAGGTAGTTTCAGAATTAATGTAAGTTTGAATTTCTAATATGAATACAAATTGGAATTTCTCTTAGTATCTTTCCACCACAGGACTTTATAATGAAATTTTCTCATATGTAAGATTAGACTATCCCAGGTTATGAAATGGGTTGCGAACCTTAGGTCAGCAGTTAGAAACTACCACCTGTTCCATGGGAGAAAGATGAGGCGGTTTGCTCCCATAAAGATTTACAGCCTCAGAAAGCCTGTACAGGGTCGCTATGAGTCAGAACCGACTCCATGGCACATAATAACACCAACAACAAAGGCAAATAGGTAGCCAACCAATTTTGCCATCAGTAGGCCAAACAACCTTTTCCCTATGCTGGTGACATTTCACAAAATTGTGTGGGGTTCTCCAGGGTTATAATAATAGCACTTCTCATTATTTGCATCTGAACATTTGTCAAAGTATCAAACAGAAATTTGCTTTTTAGCTTGTGGATTAGTTAAATTAGTCTATTTCTAGATACAAGCTTTCCTCAAAACTCTAGGTAATGAAAAGTCTGCTTTAACAAACTATTTGACACTTACACCTCAATTCATTTGTATAAGAAACTCAAGTCATTTTTCAAGGTAATTCTTCTGACCCAGAGAATGTTAACATTTTCACCTCTAGAACCTCTCATCCTACACTATAATCATAGTGGGTAGACGAGAGCTATAGGGAACCATTTTTCTTAGTAAAGTCTTAAGTAAAATTTCAGGAAAAAGAAAAAAAGAACCGAATGTATAGTAGTATTTCCTTATTCTACTGGTGTGCTGTTGTAGGATCAGCATTGGACTGCAAATCACAAGGTGAGCAGTTCAAACCCACCTCGGAAACCCTATATAGAGTCACTATGAGTTGGAACCAACTCAATGGCACCTAACAACAGCAATGATGTATTTGTACTGCCTCTTTCTAATAAAGATTGGAAATGGGTTCAAACAAAATTGCAATATATTAGATTATCTTTTAATGTCTAACACATATGAAAACCACTGCCATCAACTCAACTGCATCTCACAGTGACCCCATATAGGATTTCTCAGACTGTAAATATTTACAGGAGCAGATAGCCTCATCTTTCTCCAATGGAGCAGCTGGTAGGTTTGAACCACCAACTTTGCAGTTAGCAGCCTGATACCTAATCCACAGCATCATATGGGGGTTTCAAAAAGTTGGCATAAATTGGAATTAAAAGATAAAGCAATTTTCCCATGAACTTGTGAAGACCCTTGGAATCTTAAAAGGTTTAATCAGTTTGCATATATTATTCATATAGCATTATTTTCTTTAATATCTTTTCATGTACTGACATTATTTAAACACTTACTTTAAATAACGGTCTTTATTCTATCATTCTAATGTACCATATACTTCAGTCCACTTTTGGAATGAGTGAAAATACAAACAACTGAAAAGACACATTATTTTTCTTGCTAGTCTGTTATGTGTGATTTTTTTTTTTTTTTTTTTGGTATTATAGAGTACTATTGTAAATATATATTGTTTTCACTTTCAGGTTTTTTTTGTCTGTTTGTTTGTTTTAGTATGTATCAATAAATAAGGAAACACTATTTGGGGGGATATAAACATGTGTTAGCAGTAGTGGTAGTGGTTGTGTGCCTTCAAGTTGATTCCCACTCACAGTGACCCTGCATAAGGTTCCCAAGGCTGTAAATCGTTACGGGAGCAGAAAGCCTCATCTTTCTCCAGCAGAGTGACTGGTAGATTCAAACTGCTGACCTTGTGGTTAGTAGCACAACTTGCAACCCACTATACTACCGGGGTTCCTTTATTCCTTTGCATACATATTAGACTGGTTATTTTAGGAAGAAAAAAAAGATTTGTAATGCTATTTACTATTACAATCTGTCTTGGGAAATATAGGATGTTCCCTCATTAGCACCAACTAACTTTCAAGCTTCTGGCTGGGTTCAAGCAATGTGACATACTGGCAGGAGATCACAGAAGGGAAGAGAAAGAAATCAGCTACCGACTTTACTTCCACCTCTACCCTTATGCTCTTGCCCTTGATGAAATGTTAGCAGAGTCTGTTTTCTCCCATTATAGCTGTTATTAGAGTCCTTCTTCTATGACTCCAAGCTCCCTTCAGGACCCCGTAATACTGTCCCTTCCCTTTGCCCCTTTAGGCAGAGAGACGGTAACGGTTTTAGGTGGTGCTGCTCCATCCTTTCTTGTTACTTCACTTTGCCAATATCTCCAGGAGTTGTGCCATCTGTTTCCTGATGATTGCTTCAATTGTAAGTTATAATAATTTCCCCAATTCAAGACTATCTAAAAGTTATTGTATTTTGCATTTATTACATGGCTAATAAGACTGGGCACATTTCATGTTTATGTTGTCAGGTACAAACAATTCAAACATATAAAACTATTTTTAAAATAGAACCCAGATAACTACTATACATTCCATATCCATCTAACAAATTTTTATAAGCTCTTTTTGGTTGCAGGATCATTATTTATTTTCATTTCTCTTTGTCTATGTATTTGTTTCATTACATTTCATTCTATAAATTAATTTGCAACACTTAAATTCTATCTATTTTTATTTGGATCATTTCCATTCATTTAACATAAAGAAGAAAACAACATCCCTTCCACAAAAGAATGCCTATATATTTTTCTTCTATGTCCTTATTAAAGTTCTTTTCCCATTCCTATGTAAACCTTGCTGTAATGCTGAAAGCCGTGTAAGCAGAGTCACCCATGGTGTACAAGTTTCAGGAGAGTCTCCAGACTAAGGCAAGCTAGGAAGGAGAGATGGAACACTTTGGAAGCTTTAGCCTTTGAAAACCTTATGAATAGCAGTAGAACATTGTCAGCTATAGCATCAGAAGAAGAGCCCCTCAGATTGAAAGACACTCAAAACACAACTGGGGAAGAGCTACCTCCTGAAAGTCGAGTTGACTATGACACTTTGTTTGCTGATGGGGCACAAATCAAAATGAGGAGAAACAGTTGGAAAGATTCACTAATAATCGGAACATGGAAAGCACGAAGTATGACTCTAGGTAAATTGGAAGTTGTCAAAAATTGAACGCATAGAGATCGATATCCTAGTATTGTTGTTGTTGTTATGTGCCGTGGAGTCGGTTCCAACTCATAGTGACCCTGCACAGGGTTTCCAAGGCTGTAAATCTTTACGGGAGCAGAAAGTCTCATCTTTCTCCCACAGAACAGCTGTTAGTTTCGAACTGCTTACCCTGAGGTTAGCAATCCGACTCATAACCACTATGCTACAGTGAGCTGAAATGAACTGTACTGGCCATTCTGAATCTGACAATCATATAGTTTACTATGCCAGAAATTAAAAATTCAAAAGGAATGCCATCACATTCATCATCTAAAAGAACACTTCAAGATTTATCTTGAAGTATAACACTGTGTGTGATAGGATAATGTCCATATGCCTACAAGGAAGACCAGTTAATACCACCATTATTCTAATTTCCGCACCAGTCATCAATGCCCAGTGATGATGAAACTGTAGAATTCTTCCAACTTTGAAGGTGCTCTGGTAGCCTAGTGGACTATAAGTTAGGCTGCTAACCACAAGGTCAGCAGTTCTAAACTACCTGCTGCTCCATGGGAGTAAAATGAGGCTTCCTGCTTCTGTAAAGATTTACAGACTATACAAGGTCACTATGAGCAAGTGTAGACTCCACGCCACAAAACCACAACCACCACAACCACCAACTTCCACAATCTGAAATTGATCAGCCATGCAATCAAGTTGTATTGGGAGGAGGTGGGGCTTGATGTTAGATAGGGTAGACCACAATGCTATCAAATTAGAAACCAACAATAGGAAGACCAAGGAAATAAAGTCAAATACATGGAAACTGAATAACACCCTGCTGAAAAGTGACTGGGTAGTAGAAGAAATAAAACATAAAAAAATCACAAAGTTCCTAGAAACAAACAAGAAGGAAAATACAACATACCAAATTTTTGGGACATGGTGAAAGCAGTGCTGAGAGGACAATTTATTGTGATAAATGCATACATCCACAAAGAAGAAAGAACCAAAATGGACACATTAACACAGCATCTACAACAATTAGAAACAGACCAACAGAGGGAAACTACAGCCACCAAAAGAAAAGAAATAATAAAGATCAGAGCAGAAATAAATGAAATAAAAAACAGAAAAACTATAGAAAGAATCAACAGGACAAGAAGCTGGTTCCTTGAAAGGATTAACAAAATTGACAGACCACTGGCAGACCAAACAAAAGAAAAGAGGGAGAAGACACAAATAACATGCATTAGAAACCACACAGGCGATATCACAACGGAACCAAAGGAAATCAAAAGGATAATAACAAAATACTATGAAAAGTTGTACTGTATCAATTTTGAAAACTTAGAAGAGATGGATACATTTTTAGAAAAAACTACCTACTTAAACTTACACAGAGTGAAGTAGAAAACATGAACAGACCCATAACAAAAGAAGAAATTGATCAGGTCATCAAAAAACTCCCAACCAAAAGTAGTCCAGGCCCAGATGGCTTCACTGGTGAGTTCTACCAGACATTCAGGGAAGAGCTGTCACCAATTCTACTCAAATTATTCCAGAATATAGAGGAGGATGGAAAACTTTCTAATACTTTTTATGAAGACAGCATAACCCTCATACCAAAATCAGGGAAGGACATCATTAAGAAAGAAAATTATAGACCAATTTCCCTCATGAACATAGATGCAAAAATCTCAACAGAATCCTAGCCAACAGAATCCAGCAGCACATAAAAAAAATAATACATTATAATCAAGTGGGATTCATAACAGGGATGCAAGGATGGTTCAACAGTAGAAAAACAATCAATGTAATCCACCATATAAATAAGAAAAAAGAAAAGAACCACATAATCATATCAGTTGATGCAGAAAAGGCATTTGACAAAATCCAATATCCATTCCTGATAAAAACACTCAGCAAAGTAGGAATTGAAGGGAAGTTTCTCAACATAATTAAGAGCATATGTGCAAAACCAATAGCCTACATTACTCTCAATGGAGAGAAACTGAAAGCCTTCCCTCTTCAAACAGGTACCAGAAAAGGATGTCTTTGTCGCCACTCCTATTCAATATTGTGCTGGAAGTCTTAGCAAGAGCTATACGGCAAGACAGGGAAATTAAAGCATCCAAATTTGCAAAGAGGAAGTAAAACTCTCTCTATTCACAGACTATATAATCCTATACATAGAAAACCCCAAAGACTCAGTATAAAAGCTATTAGACCTCTTTGGAAGATTCAGCAAAGTGGCATGATATAAGACTAACATACAAAAATCAATTGCATTCCTCTATACTAATAATGACAGCACTGAAAAGGACATTAGGAAAGCAGTACGATTTACAATAGTCATCCAAAGGATGAACTATCTAGGAATAAATGTAACCAGAGAAAGAAAGGATTTATACAAAGAAAACTACAAAACACTACTACAAGAAACCAAAAGAGACCTACAAAAATGGAAGAATGTACCATGCTCCTGGATTGAAAGACTTAACATTGTGAAAATGTCAATACTTCCCAAAGTAATTTAAACATATAATGCAATCCCAATCCTGATTCCAACGACACTTATCTTCAAAGAAATGGAAAAAACAACAATAAACTTTATATAGAAAGGAAAGAGACTCAGGATAAGCAAAGCACTGCTTAAGAAGAAGAAGGTTTGAAACCTCTCACTCCTTGAATTTCAAAATTTATTACATGGCTACAGTGGTCAAAACAGGTTGGTACTGGTACAACGAAAGATACACTGATCAATGAAACAGAATCAAGAATCCAGAAGTTAATCCATCCACAAAGAGCCAACTGATTTTCGACAAAGTGCCTAAATATATCACATGGGGATATGATAGCCTCTTCAACAGATGGTGCTGGCAGAACTGGAAAGCGATATGCAAAAGATTGAAGCAAGACCTTTACCTCACACCTTATACTAAAACCAACTCAGCATGGATTAAAGACCTAAACGTGAATTCCAGAATTATGAAGGCCATCAATGAAAAAAATAGGGACAATTGTAAGGGCTCTAATTCAGAGAATACACAGACTACAAAACATTAGGAAAATTACACAAAGTGGACAAAACAGATGATTGGGACATACTGAAAATTAAAAATTTATGTGCATCAAAAGACTTCACTTCACCAAAAGAGTAAAAAGGGAACCCCCAGAATGGGAAAAAATCTTTTGCAACAACACATTAGACAAGGGACTCATTTCTAAAATATATAGGAAACTACAACACCTCTACAAAAAAAAGACAAATAGCCCAATTTTAAAATGGGCACAAGACATG
>NW_006408616.1:7605897-7642814 GCF_000296735.1 Chrysochloris asiatica
AAGTACCCATCAATTGAAGAATGGATAAACAAACTGTGGTACATACACACAATGGAATATTATGCTACCTTGAAGAACAACAAGGAAGCTGTACGCTACCACATAACATGGATGAACCTTGAGGACATTTATTGTTGTTAAGTGTCGTCGAGTCGGTTCCGACCCATAGTGACCTTGAACAGGGTTTCCAAGGCCGTAAATCTTTACGGGAACAGAAAGCCTCATCTTTCTCCCACAGAGCAGCTGGTAGTTTCAAACTGCTGGCCTTGCAGTTTGTAGCCCGATTTGTAACCACTTAGATATATGCACACCAATGTTCATAGAAGCACTACTTACAATAGCAAAAATATGGAGACAACCTAAGTGCCCATCAATTGAAGAATGGATAAACAAACTGTGTTACATACACACAATGGAATATTATGCTACCTTGAAGAACAACAAGGGAGCTATAAGCTACCACATAACATGGATGAACCTTGAGGGCATTATGTTGAGTGAAATTAATTAGTCACAAAAGGAGAAATACTGCATAGGACCACTACTGTAAAAGACTAAGAAAAAGAACCCATACTAAAAGGGGGGTGGGGAGGATATTTTGCTGGTTACTGGTATAGGTTGGTTGGGGTGAGGGGAAGGGAGAGAAGGGAAGGTTGAGCACAAGGTAGGGAATAGACACAGAAGAGTTTGGGTGTTGGGAAGGGGGGCAATACACAAGAGGGGGGAGAGGAATGAAAGAATAAGGCCAATGGGAAAACAATTAGGCAGGTTTGCATGGGCTAAGTGGGACAGAGGTAAATAATGATGTATGGACAATCTTGGAATAACAGGACTCTGGGACACAGGGATTGAGGCATGGTTTGAATGGGTTGTTGTTGTTGAGTGCCATCGAGTCGATTCCGACCAATAGCGACCCTGTATAGAGTTTCCAAAGAGCAGCTGGTGAGCTTGAACCGCCAACCTTGCAGTTCAAACAGCTGGTTTGAATGGGTAAAACGGGGGAAATAATGTTAAGATGCTTGGATGTCTTTTGAATCTGGTTTCCCTTGCATACCATTATAAAACAGACACTTCAGGGGGAGAGAAAAGAATAGCCAGAAATATCACCACAGAAAGCTTGCAAGTCCATCTTCTGCCTACAATTGATTGGAATACCTAAAATGGGGCTACAACTTGCCCAGGGAAGGAGGCTTCCTGCAGAGCCTCTGCATTGCATAAGACCTCAGGTGGACTCCTGAACCCCATCCAGAATCTTCTGAGGTGCAAAATTTCCACTGGAAAGGACAAGCAGACCAGCCTGCAGTGGCTAGAAGAGCAGAAGACACTGCTTGTAAGAAAGACTGACAGGAAAAATACAAAACAATAACGGAAGTCCAACTAACTACTACAAGAACAAGCAAGTTGCTCACCCAGGAGACATCAAGGCAAGTGGTCAGGTCCCCTCAGGATAAACTCCCTTCCAAGACTTAGTCTCAAGGGGAATACAGGAGCAGACATGCCTTCTGACTGGTGACCATGTTGGTCACGGATAAGGGGAAGCGAGGGAAAAACAACAATGAAGCTGCAAGCTAAGTCCTACCACGTTCAATAGACTCCTGTGAAGCCGGGTGGAGACCTGGTTGGTCAGCAGTATGGCAAGACCTGGGGACTCCTGAGCCCAGAGTCAATGACATAGCCACACTGAGGGTTAGAAATGCAAAGGTAGACGTTTTGTTGCAAAAGGAGGGGAGTGGCTGACTCTGCAGTCCAGGAGCGGAGGTCCCTGGGACCATCAAGGGAGAAGAGCAGAGTGTGAGACCCTACCAAGAGAAACAACGATGCCAGAGATGGAGGCAGAGCCGATGATGTAGCAAGATGGATCAACTGGGGACTCTAGACCCAGAGAGGGAGAGGGGCTTTGTGCTGACGACCAGGGGGTAGGCTTGTAAGGTATACCCTTTGGTTGGTGGATGATGCATGGAGGGGATTGTAACCATGGCAATGAAATGATATACGATAGGATAAATATAAAGCAATGTTCTCCCATGTAAACTATTACATAATTCACAATAAAACATTTTAAAAAAAGATGTATTGATATGAACTCAGCATCCCTATATAGGGTTTCTAAAGAAGCTCTGGTAGTGTAGTGGTTACGAATCTGACTGCTAACCTCAAGGTCAGTAGTTCAAAACTACCAGTGGTTCTGTGGGAGAAAGAAGAAACTTTCTGCTCCCATAACGATTTACAGCCTCAGAAATCTTATGCAGGATCACTAAGAACTGACTCCAGGGTACACCACCACCACCACCATAGGGATCTGGGGAGTGGCTGGTGAGTTTGAACCGCCAACAGTGTGATTTGAACTGACTTTGCAATCCAGCACATTTAACCCACAGCACCACACATGTTTTATCATGATAAAACATATAGAATCATTAATAAAGTAAAGGCAAAATGGCAGTAATGGTTCATCCACCAGGGAAAAACATACACATATAACTATGTAAATTTTAAATTTTTCAGGAAAATAGAAGGTAAAAAACACCCTTATCTTTGTCATTAAAAGACAAATGCTTCTAATATGCTTCTATTATTAGCTTCCAGTTTTTTTCAAATCCTTTATTTTTTAAGTTTGGAAGCATTGTACTAATACTGCAAATATACTGCATGTAGTTAAAAGAGAATAATAAAACCATTTCAAAACAAACAAACAAAAAGGTGTATTGGTAATTACTGGTGATTGGAAAGTGAAGGCAGGAACAAAGAGAAAGGATCAGTAGTTGGAAATTAAGACCTTGGTGATAGAAAAAATGCTGGCGATGGCAGGACAGAATTTTGCAAGACCAATTGCAAATATCTTTATTAAACAACATAAAAGGAAACTATACACATGAACCTCACCAGAAACAATACACAGGAATCAAATTGACAACACATCTGGGAAAAGGTGGTGAAGATGCTCAATATCTTGAGTCAAACAAGGCCTAGGGCCAACAGTGGAACAAACCATCAATTGCTTACATGAAAGTTCAGGCTGAAGGTGAAGAAATTAAAACAAATTCACAAGAGCCAAAATATGACCTTAAACATATCCCACCTGAATTAAAGTCTATCTCAAGAACAGATTAGATGCATTAGATGTTAATCAAAGAAGACATGAAGAGCTGTGGAAAGACATCAAGATCATCATAAGAAAGCAAAATATTATTAAAAGGATAGGAAAGAAAGAAACAACAAAAATGGACTTCTGAGAGACTCTAAAATGGGAGAGATGAAGAAATAAAAGAGCTGAACAGGAAATTTCAAAGGGCAGCTTGAGAAGAAAAGGCAAGTAGTATAATGAAATGTTCAAAGACCTGCAGCTAGAAAACCAAAAGTGAAGGATATGATCAGCACTTCTCAAGCTGAAAGAACAGAAGAAAAAATTCAAACTTTGACTTGTGATACTGAAGGATTGTATGGGCAAAATACTGGACAAGGTAGAAAGCATCAAAAGAAGATGGAAAAAATACAGAGTCATTGCATCAAAAAGATTTGGTCAATGTCAATTAATTCAACAGGTAGCATATGATCAAGAAACATGGTACTGAAGGAAGAAGTCTAAACTGCACGTAAGCACTGATGAAAATCAAAGCTCTGGGAATTGATGGAATACAGATTGAAATCTTTCAGCATACTCATCCAACACCGGAGGCTTTCACTCACCTATGCCAAGAAATTTGAAAGAGAGCTACATAGACAACCAATTGTAAGAGAGGTGACTCAGGGAATGTAGAAATCATCAAACAGTATCATTAATATTGCATGCAACTAAAATTTTGCTGAGGATAATTCAGAAACAGCTGCAATAGTAGATACAGGGAACTGCCAGAAATTAAAGGTGATTCAAAAGAGGATGCAGAATTTTGAATATCATTGCTGACATCAGATGTATCTTGGCTAAAAGCAGAGAATACCAAAAAGATGTTTACCTGTGGTTATTGACTATGTAAAGGGTTTAGGCTTTGTGGATCATGACAAACTATGAATAACATTGTGAAGAATGCATATTGCAGAACACTTACTTGTGATCAAGAGGAACTTGTGCATACAAGAGGCAGTAATGCAAACAGAATAAGGAGATATTGAATGGTTTAAAATCAGGAAAGGTGTAAACCAGGGTTGTATCATTTCAACATACTATGGAGTCCTGGTGTGGCACTGTGGGTTAATGTGGGTTAATGGACTGCAAAGTCAGTTTGAACCTCAAAGTTGGTGGTTTAAAACCACCAGTTGCTCTTCGGAAACCCTATACAGGGTCACTATGGATCAGAATCAACTCTATGGCAAACAACAACTACATTCAGTCTGTATGCGTATGCTGAGTAATAATCCAAGAAGCTGGGTTATACAAAGACGAGCATGGCATCAGGATTGGAGGAAGGCTCATTAGCAACCTGCAATATACATATAATATAACCTTGCTTTCTGGAAGCAAAGAGGATCTGGGAAGAAAATCAAAGATTACATCCTTCAATATGGATTGTATCTTAATGTGTAAAGAAAACAAAAATTCTCATAAATGGACCAATAAATAACATCATGATAAATGAAGAAGAAAAGACTGAAGTTATCAAAGACTTCATTTTGCTTGGATCTGCAGTGAACACTCATGGAAGCAATAGTCAAGAGATCAAATAATGTATTGCAACAGATAAATTTATTGCACAAGACTTCTTTAACGTGCTCAAGAGCAAAGATATCAGTTTGAGGACTAAAGTGCACCTGACTAAAGCCATGGTATTTTCAATAGCTTCATATGCATGTGAAAGTTTTGAAACAAATAAGGAAGACTGTAGAAGAACTGATGCATTTGAGCTACGGTACTGGAGAAGAATAATGAGAGTACCACAGACTTACAGGAAAACAAACAAATCTGTGTTGGAAGAAATACAGATAGAATGCTCCTTAGAAGCCTGGATGTCCAGACATTCTCCTTTCATATTATCAAGACATAGTATCAGAAGAAACCAGTCCCTCGAGAAGGACATTATGCACGTATAAAGTAGAGGGTCAATAAAAAAGAGGAAGACCCCCAGCAAGATGGATTGGCACATGGCAGCAACAATGGGCTCAAGCATTGCAACAATTGTGAGGATGGCACAGGACCAGATAGTGTTTTGTTCTCTTATGCACAGGGACACTATGAGTTGCAACTAACTTGATGGTACCTAACAACAACAACATGGACTGTCAGAAGAACAAACAAATCTCTGCTGGAAGAAGTAATGTCAGAATGCTTCTTAGAAGCCAAGATGGTGAGACTTCGTCTCTCATGTTTCAGACATGTTATCAAAAGGGACTAGTCCTTAGAGAATGCCATTATGCTTGGTAAAACGGAGGGTAAGTGAAAAATAGGAAGATCCGCAATGAAATGGATTGGTATATAGTGGAAGCAGCAATGGGCTCAAACGTAGCAGCAATAGTGAGGATGGCACATGACCAGGCAGTGTTTCATTCTGTTGTGCATAGTGTCATATCAGACTTGACAGTACCAAACAAGTCACATGTGCTTACTGAGTACTTGAAATATGGTTAGAAAAACTGACTAACTTAATTTATAATCTATTTTACCTTGTTAAAATCTAAATTTCAATAGTCACCAAAGATATGTTACTAGATTCTAAAGACACGCGTGTCTAGCAACATATCTTTGGTCTTAAAGATCAAGGATCACAAACCCTAAGGATAAATTTAGTATTCCTTAAATATATAATCAAAATGTTCCTCTAAATATCTGAGGTGATGTCGTTGTTGTTAAGTGCCATTGAGTCAATTCCAACCCAGAGCGACCCTGTATAGGATTTCCAAGGAGCAGATGGTGAACTTGAACCACCAACCTTGCAGTTCAAACGACATTTCAGTCTGACACATTAGCCCACAGTACCACACCAGGACTCTGAGATGAGGTGATATTACCTGTTTGTTTTTATTTGCATTCTTGCATTTGTAAGGCCAAAATTTTTTCCAGGAAATGCTTACTATATCTCCTTTTAAAAACATGTAATTATTTTCTTAGTTCTACTAACTTTCTGAGAAGTGTAAATTCATTTGATTTTTTTAAAAATAGCATTTTTCTTAACTCAATATATGTTGCTGTTGGGTGTCACTGAGTCATTTTTGTGACAGAGTAGAACTGTGATAAAGTAGAACTGCTCTCTAGGGTTTTCTTGCCTGTAAACTTGAAAAGAGCAGATTACCAGTTCTGTTTCTTGAAAAGCCTCTGGGTGGGTTGTAACTGACAATTTTTTGTTAGCAGACAAGTGCTTAACCACTGTACCACCAGGGTTCCTTAATTCAATATCATATACTAATTGTAAGAACCCTGAAAATACAGAAAAAATTATAAGGTAACAACATATCTTTCCTCTAATTTTTTTACCATGTCATAAATATCTTACTTGGACTACTGGTGTGGCGCTGTAGGATAAGCACTGGATTCTGAACCACAAGGTCAGAGGTTCAAACCTACCAGCTGTTCCTCGGAAACCCTGTTCAGGTTCACTGAGTCAGAGTTGACTTGAAGACACTTAACAACATATGTCTTACATAATTGAAATAATTCTGGTTAATTAGTTTTGTATCCTCCTTTTTAAAGTTAGCATTCAATAATTAGTCTGTCTCACATCATAAAATGATTAAAGGTAATCTCAGTGATTCTTATAACATCCATCATTATAAATATAACATCTATAATTAATCTAACCCTTCCCATATTGAATATTTAAGCCATTTTCTCCTATACACCATTATAAAAAGAAGGTGAATATATGTGATCATAAATCCTAGACAGCATTTCTAATTATCTCAGACAGATTCTGAAAAGGAATGAATAAGAAAGTGCAAAGGTTTTGTTTGATTGTTTTTTTAATGCATTACCAAAATACTTTTCAGAAAGACTTCAGAAATGTTTACCATATTTTTATACAAATAACATTCACATTATACACTTTCTATAAACCACACCCTTCCCCCAAAGTATTTTCATAAGCATACATACTATGCTAATTTTTACAGCAACATGCATGAAAAAAATCAGCAAAGCATAGTAAGGGCTGTGTTTTGTGTAAATATACAGTACTCTCATCAGCAGGGTATCTTATTGAGCCATCATCAACATTCAGTATTAGCTTTTTACTGTTGTAGCTTAAATAGTTTGGAATGGGATCCTCCATATATTAAAAAAATCTCCATATTTTAAAAAGTGTGATTTGGGCTATTTAATTCATTCCAATGATGTGTTGACTGTATTCTCTACCACATTTACTTTGTTTTAAAATTCAGTTTTTAAATTTTTTTTTTTTCATTTCAGATGCTTGTATATTTATTTATTTATTTATTCTACAAATATTTACAGAGAATTTCCTATGTGCCAGGTGTTGCTGTAGGGTCAGGTATGCAAGTCAGCTTCAAATAGTTAATGGAGAAAATTCCATTATCTTCTTATTCCATTTTCCACAAACTGTTTGACATCCCCTGATTACAGTAGTGAACAAAACAAACCAAATTCCTGTTACTTGCTTGTTTATAACAAAGCAAGAAAAGGGGAGAGTAGAGAGACAAGGTTGCTATCTTATCTAGTGTAGTCAGTGAAGGCTTCTCTGGATATTTGATTTTAAGCAGGGACCAAAAAGAAGACCATAAAGTCAAAAGGGTATTTGAAAGAAGAACGTGACAGGCAAATGCAAAGGGTCTGAGATAAGAACACTGACTTACTTCAGGAGCAACAAGAAGGCCAGAGGAGATGGAACCCTGAGTGAGCTAGAGGGAGATTAAAGGACATTGGGAAAGGTATAGGAGAAAGACAGGCCAAGTCACATAATAGTTACACTCTTGAAAATTTTTGGAGGAATCTGAGGAGATGAGTGACTCCAGTAGAAAACCTCATACAGAGAGTGGAGAAAGGGGCCAAGAACAGACGCAGGGAAACAAATTACGAGATGCTTGCAATCATCCAGATAAGACATAATGGTACCTTGGCACAGAGTGATAGCAATTGAAATATTCAGAAGTGGTCATTTTGTGGTATTGAAAGTTAGAGCTTGCAGAATTTGATAGAGGACTGGATTTAGAGTATAAGAAAATAAGATTTACAGATACCGGGAAGATTTTGCATCAGAACCACTACATTTGATTAATAGATTTACCATTTATTGAAATCAAAAGAACTTGAGAAGGACTTATTATGCAGTTTGGAAGGGGAGTGAATAAAGGGTTTGAGTTGAGAAATGCTAAATTTGATGTGCATATGAGATAGTCAAGTGCAGATGTCATATAAGCAGTTGGGTATGTGAGAAAGAGCATCAGGGAAGGGTCAAACTTCAGTCAGCAGCCTGATTTTAAACTCATGAATGGACAGAATTAGAAAGTCAGTGACAGCAGAGAAAAAAGGGAAAGAAGTGCCTGGGTTGAGCCTGATGCACTCCAATCTGTAAAGCCTGATGCACTCCAATCTGTAAAGCCTGATGCACTCCAATCTGTAAAGACTGGAGGATTGTGGAGGAAATGGCAAAACATACTGAGAAGCAGCAAACAGAGCAGGACTGACAATCCTGGGGTCCAAGTGTAGAAACATATCAAGAAAGTACTAATCAACTATGATAAATGCTGCCAATAATTTGAAGAGTATAAAGAATAATGCAGAACAGAGAGCAATCAATCATCTATGCAGAATAGCCAAACAAATATTCATTCTAGGTGGGTACCACCATTATAATTCATCATGAAATTTAAACAAGCAAGGAACTACACAAAGAATAACATTTATAGAATACTGGGCACTTCTTCATTTCCCTGAAATGCTAGTTAACAAGGCCTTATAAAAAGAATCTTTAAAAAGAGACATTTCATCCGTTCATTTAACTTCAAGAAAGCCAAGAAATTTATAAGGTCAAACAATAAGAAACCCTATCCAGTCCTATCAAATTAAAGAACTAAGAAAGTGTGTCTCAAAATTCTTTCTTTAATCCTACCTACTAACCTTTTGGTAAGCTAAATAAAGACAGAGAATAACTAGAATTATCTATCTGAATATCTAGTTAATTTTGTTTTTGTTGTGTACTGCTGAGTTGGTGCGAACTCAAAGCAATATTATATACGGTTTCTGAATAGCGATTGGTGGGTTTGAACCACTGACCTTGTGGTTTTCAGTCTAGTGCTTATCCTACAGTGCCACACCAGTATTCTGTTTATATTGTTAAACAATGACTTATTGGACAATGATACGACTTGACATATGTGCGCCTCCTAAGGTATTTACTGCATCTAATTTCATTCTATCAATATATCACTTAAAGTACTTTTATCATTATTCAAAAACAAACAACATATAGCTGTTGAGTTGATTTTTAACTCATGGCAACCCATGTGTTACAGAGCAGATAAAGTTTTGGGGTGGTTTTTTTGGCAATAATCTCTACAGAAGTGGATCAACAGGATGTTTTTCCTTGACACTATTGGGTGGGTTTAAATTACCAACCTCTCAATTAATGACCTTTCACAAACCTTCTTGAAATTGATGGAAATGTTGACAACATTTTCCAAAAGAAAACAAAAATCTGAGTCTATCACTGACCATTGTTCACCCACCACCATGAGCTTTCTAATAATAAATCACCTGATGACTTATCTTTGCAGTCTAAAACCCAAAAAGACATTTCTGCCGCACAAACACCAATCTAGCTGCATTGGAACATAGATCAAAGTGAGCTGTCATTAAATACCCAGAAAGACACTGAAACCAACTTTTTGCATGGCTCTAAAAGCATTTCTGCTTCTCTCAATCTGGTATACGTACAGAGTAACTATGCTGTTGCTACCTGGAAATCAGAATGGAATAAGTATGCAAAATAATCTAGTACTAGTCTGGCACTGTAGGATAAGCACTAGACAGCTAGGCACAAAATTGGTAGTTCAAACCCACCAGTTACTTCTCGGAAATGGCTATTAGTCAGAACAGACTCAGTGGCACTTAACAATAACAACAAAACCCATTAACTGAGTCCTGGTGTGGCACTGTAAGATAAGCACTGAACTTCTAACCACAGCTTCGTGGTCCAACCACTAGCCACTTCTAGAAAACACTACACAGGGTTGCAGCAGCAACAAGTTTATTAACAGAATCTCTCAGTGAAAATATTCTTGTACAAGTTTCAAATGAATAATGAAAAGGGGGTACAAACAGGAAAATCAGATACAAATTAAAATGGCTCCTGTGAGCACTTTACTCAAGAGCAATCAGCAAGGACCTGGTAAGTGCTGATTCAAGAAACCCACAAAAAAGAATACAGGTGGAAGGTGGGATGAACACAATCACGTATCAGTAATCCACTTGCCTTTTAAACAGGATTGTTCTTTAAATTTGTTCTTCAATTATATAGTCATCTGCCTTGCATTGGCTGGATGCACCCTGACTGACATACTGGCTTCAATCCTGAATGTCTTTAAACAGAAACACTAACAAATTACTGGGAATGCAGAAGTGTGTTGAAAACAAGGAGCCCAGAAACCATATCAGAAAAAGAGCCACTTGGAAGGTGTGGAGGAAATAATGGAAGACATGAGAATTATCACGAAGCTACTGTGGAAAAAGCACAGGATTAGGCTGCAGCCAATTACCCAGATCTGTAATTGGCCTATGCTGGCAAATTAAGCTCTCTTAGACCCCAGGGGAAAATCACAAGGCCAAACTAAATGATCTGAGATTCCTTTAAGTTGTTTAACTTTATCATTTCATTGTAGATCAATAGTTAGGAAAGTATGCTGCTTACAGTGAGCAACTAAATTTTGGCTGCACTCAATTGCTCTATGCTAATGGAGCAGGAGACCTGGCGTGGCACTGTGGGCTAATGTGCTGGACTGCAAAGTCAGTTTGAACCATAAGGTCAGCGGTTCAAGTTCATCAGCTGCTCCTTGGAAACCCTATGGGAAACATTATGGGTCAGAACCAACTCAGAGGCACTTAACAACAACAACAATGGAGTAGGCAGACATGATAATAAGTTAATACTTAAAATAAATAAAACCTGACTCAATATAAGAGCTTTTAACAACTACACTTGTTCAATAGTGAAGCCAGCTGCCTAAAAGAATTGCAAGACCTTTTGTTATTCCAGTATTTCATTACCTTGCCTTAACATCTGAGTTTAATCCATCTCATGCATGGCTACTTATGTCAGCTCATTGTTGTGTATGTTCAACTTCATAGACATGCTTTTAGATTTTACCTATGCTGGATTATCTCCCTTTGGTTATCCCCAGCATTACTATTCGGTATAGGTTCTGGGGAAGCTTCATGAGAAAGCTTATAAGACAATTAAATTTCGTAGAACCTTTAAATGATACTGTTAATGATATTACCAATCCTTTTACTATTTGCCACACACTAGAAGCTTTATATGCATTGTCTCATTGACTCTTCCCAGTAACCCTATGAATGTGCTATGATTGCATTAATTTTACAAATGAAAGTTAACTAGTCTAAGAGAGCTGAGCTAATCAGAGCCAGAGTCTATAATTGAGCTCTGGCCTGGCTAATCCTCTGAAACCCCTACTCTTATCCACCACACTCTAATACCATGGAAACTATGGGGATGGAGCCCAGAAATCTGTTTCAACAAGTCCTCAAGTTAACTCTGATAGACGCTAACATGTGAGTATTACTATACTACTGAATGGCATAGTGGGTTACCTTTGGAATGGCCCATAGGTTATCCTTTGAGCAATTAGCCGCAGGGTTGTTGTTGTTAAGTGCTGACAAGTCAGTTACCACTCACAGCCACCCTGTATAGGGTTTTCAAGGAGCAGTTGGTGAGTTTGAATGACCAACATTGTTGTTCAAAATGACCTTGTGACCCAGTGCTTTATCCCACAGCACCATACCAGTTTGCAGACTCCAAACCTCAGGGTAGGGGGTTCAAATTCATCCACCACTCTGTGGGTGAAAGATGAGGCCTTTCTACTCTTGAGAGAGATTTATAGCCTCAGAAACCCTATACAGGGTCACTATGAGTCAGAACTGATTCAATGGTACACAAGAACAACACTACATTTCGACAAATCATTATTAATAAAATATTTGCTTAGAAGACTATATTGTACATATTTAGCCATACTTTTTTATAACTTGAATTGGAAATTTGGTGGTGATGCCTTAATCTTTCTTCAGAGGAAGAGAGAGACAGATCCTAAATATGGAAAAGTCAGACTTTCTTTTTCTTCCCTGAAACAACAAAAGTTGTCCCCTATTAACCCCAATGAAGATTTAGAGAACTATTGCTTTAATATATAATAAAAAGAGAAATGGGAGGGAAGGAAAGAAACAAATACCTTAATAGAACAGCTAAACTGTTGTATTCAGACATGATGAGTGAAAAGACCTAGTGAAAGTTCTCTGAGTCCTTTGTATAATAAGTAACATTAACTGTCTACCTCATCAAAATGATTAAAATACTTGTAACATGCATATTCTTTTTTTTTTTTCCAGAAAAGACAAATACCTGTATATATTTGCCTTATGAATACATCAGTGCAAAAAAGTGCTCCCACGCAGGTGGAAGTTATCATTTGCTCTCTTGGTTTAAAAAATTAAAAAAAAAAAAAAGAAAGAAACACTTGGTGTTACAGCTCATGCTGCCTAGAATGTGACCTTGGTCTTTTTCAAACTTATCTTTGGTCTGTAGCACTGTGCAACTCTGCAAATCACTCCATAATCTCTTTAATATCTTCCTGCACGTGCAATTTTAAAGCTCAGTCATCGGCATATAAGTCATCCGTTACTGAAGGTCTCTGGAAATACTTGGAGTCAGTCAGACACAAGGACATTTACAAGGTCGATGGAGTAAATGTGAAAGGTATGTACAGTCTATAAAGAAAAAAGTTTTCACCACATGTGCAAATTTATCTGAGAAATTTCTAAAAGGCAATGAGTCGCCTCAGTTTTATAGAAGTGAAGTAAATAGGAACTGCCTTAATTCATACATGCTTGACTCTACCAATGACCTCACTCACTACAATACCAAAACCCATAAAACCATTGCCATCAAATCAATTCCATCTCATTCTAAGTAACATTGTTGTTGTTATTGTTAAGTGCCCTCAAGTTGGTTCCAACTCCTAATGACCTGTATAGGGTTTCCAAAGAGCGGCTAGTGAGTTTCAACCACCAACCCTTATGATTCAAACTGCCCTTGCAGTCCAGTGCATTAACCCACAGTGCCACACCAGGACTCCTAAACAACACTACACCCACCAGATGAAAATAATCAGATTTCACTTGGAAACCTCACCTAAATAAAAAGAGTACCTGGGACCAGGCTTTCTGGTTAGGATAGAAACACCAGAACACCCAAGATCATGGTCCTTAGTCACCCATAAAGTCTGTAAATGAACTCACTCCCTCTTAGCTCAATTATCACTAAACAATGGCTAATAAGAGGAATGCAAGTGAGGTACACACATCTTAGAATAATCAAGTATTTGAGATCTAAAGGGCAGCATTTGCCCAAGAACAAAGTTGAGAAGAGTTAGGAAAGAAAGAGGAATGGAAACATGAAACACAGGGAGGAAGTGGGAAAAGTGCTATTACATTCCATGAGATGAAGCAAAATGTTTATGATTGCTGAATGTAAAATTGATGGTCTACTCTGTAACTCTTCACCCAATTCACAATTTAAAAAAAAAAGCATCCGTGGAGTGGCATAATGTATGGTTTGAAGGTTGCTCTCAGATCTACAGTTAATGGTACAGTAGATCCACTTTGTCCTCCCGCCTTCTAGACTAGCTAATATCTAGTCATCAGTTCCATTCCTGTAAGATAGTAGACATATGGACCTCACTAATCCCTCTTTCCAAGCACAACTGAGTCCCATGCAAAACTTCCCTAGCACTCAGAACACGCGGGAAAGACAAAGGTACTGAGACAGATTATCCTAATTTAAGATAGGTCTAAGTTAACTACATACTATCTTCTAAGATCCAACATTACTCAAAATTATATCTCATAACTTTCAAAGGAAAAAAAAACAAGACAGAAAGAAAGAAAAAAGCTAAAATAAGGGGCACACAAATATACGTGCGGCAATCAAAATGTAAATCAAAGGTTAAACTATATTAAAGTAAATTAAATGTTACCTAAGGAGCTCTGGTAGCGTAGTGGTTATGAATCGGGCTGCAAACCTCAGGGACAGCAGTTCAAAACTACCAGCTGTTCCGCGGGAGAAAGATGAGGCTTTCTGCTTCCGTAAAGATTTACAGCCTCGGAAACCCTGTACAGGGTCACTATGAATCAGAACCAACTCCACGGCACATAACAACAACAACAACAACTAAGAAAATGAAGCAGTCGTTGTGGCCCCATGATTAAGCACTCAGCAGCTAACCTTAAGGTAAATGATTCGACCCTACCAGCCACTCTGCAGGAGAAAGATGTGACAGTCTGCTTCCATAAAGATTTACAGCCTTAGAAACCCTAGGGGCAATTCTACCCTGTCCTATAGGGTCATGATGCATCAGAATTGACTTGTTGACACTGGGTTTGGTTTTTTAATCAAGAAAATGGAGCCATGGTAGCATAGTAGTTAAAGTGCTTAGCTGAAACTGAAAGGTTAGTGGTTCAAAACCACCAGCTCCTCTATAGGAGAAAATGTGTCAGTCAGCTTTATAAAGATATACAGCCTTGGGAATCTTATGGGACAGTTCTACTCTGTCATGGGCAGCTATTGTAGGATTCAATGGCAGTGGGTTTAATTTGGGTTTGGTTATCAAGAAAATGATTTCCTTCATTCATTCATTCATTCATGTGTTGTTTTTGTTGCCAGGGACCATAGAGTCGGTTCTGACTCATGGTGACCCTGCACAGGGTTTCAGAGGAGTGGCTGTTGGATTTGAACCTCTAATGTTGCAGTTAGCAGTCCAGTGTATATTCTATAGCACCACACCAGGACCCTATTCATTCACTTAATCAAGATTATTGGAACAATAACATATGCCAGGCAGTGTTTAGAAAATAACATCCAGATCCACACTTTCTCTTCAGTTCCCCTCAAAATAAAAAAATAAAGCAAGAGGAAATAGATTCAAAGGAAAACACAGTACGTATCACCTTGAAATGAGTGAAACCCACCAGATGACTAAATTACTAAAGCACACTTCTATGGAAGATTGAATAGGAAACAGCAGACAACAGTAAGCTCTGAGTAGTTGGGCCAAGTAGTTTGGCTATATGTGTCAAAGAGCAGGTGTCAAGACTTCCTAAGGTTGTCTCCATTTATAACTTGGAATTACATGCGTACATAGTATGATGTTGAGTAAAAATTGATCTCTGCCATGTGTCTTCTCTAGACAATGTAAAAAGAATACCAAAATTACATTAAAGAACAGACAGAATAAGTTGTAAAGGTAAAAACGAACTTTATCTGTTGTTAGAAACACTGCATTTTATGCTTATACACTCATTGAGTATTATTACATTATCATGAATGTGATGTAGTAAATTAAATGGTAGTAGGTTTAATTTAAAAATTTCATAAAGATATATATATACTATTCAGTCAAAATACATATTGATAGCTCGACTCAACTACTTTATTAAACATGAATTAGTATATTGTGGATCAAATGCTTACCCTTGCCATATCCACCAAGAAGTTCTCGAATAATTTCCAGATGTGGTTACTAGTGTAAATTTCTTTCATTTCCACTTCAGTATCAACGTAGCAGTGATTAACAAAGTTCACATAAGCAATTTTAACCTGTACAAATTTCAAATACATAAAAGGTATTTTGAATTGTGTTCAAATATCAGTCATGAAAGATCCTAAAATGGACTACGGTAAACATGTTTTGTTGTCTGCCTAGACAACAATCCCATTCCCCATATTTTATGAAGATACACTTCTCCTTGCACCAACAGCCCCATTTCCATAGATTTGACCTAGAACCCCATTACCATAGACCCAGTGATGAGTGTGAGAATGGGCATGAGACACTGGAAGTCAAAATCACTCTCTTTCCCCCATTCTTACTAGTGATGCTGAAGTAGAATAAGGAAAATCTGAATTACAAGAAGTCAATTTCTCCACATAGCTTGAGCAAAATTATGCTCAGAAGGAGAGAATAAGGCAAAAACACAGAAGGACAACAGACAAGAGATGGAAAGAATTCTAACATTGTTTGAACCTCCAAACATATTTGAAGAACTCTTCTATTTCCCTTTTTTATTTAGATGTAGAGTCCTAATAGAATGTTTAATTATATTTAATAAATAACACTTTATTGTCATTCAACAATATTTCAATTACTATAAAAAACAAAAGACCACACCTATTGTTATTGAGTTGAGTCCAACTCATAGTGACCCTGTATAGGGTTTCCGAGGGTTCTCCCACGGAAAGGTGCTGACTTTATGATTAGTAGTCCAGTGTTTATCATACAGTACCACCAAGACTCCAATATATCAAGTGGAAAAAACTAGCCCATTGTCGTGAAGTTGATTCTTAAGCTATAAGGTCTTTACAGAAGAAGCAGACAGCCTCATTCTTCTCCTGCAGAGAAGCTGGTGAATTTGAACAGCCCACTTTGCAGTGAGCAGCCCAATGCCTAGCCCATAGCACCACCAGGGTTCCTTAGGGTACATGTTGTTGTTAAGTGGCGTCGAGTCTGTTCCGGCTCATAATGACCCTGTATAGGGTTTCCACGGAGTGTCTAGTGAGTTTGAACCACCGACTTTGCAGTTCAAACTGACCTTGTGGTCCAGTGCATTATCCTGCAGCACCACACCAGGATTCCTTAGAGTGCCTAGGGCAGTTGTTGTATTGTTTGTTTTCTTTTCTTTCTTTTTTAAGTTATAAAAATCTGATGAAAGCTATCAATCCTCTTGCCCAAACAATGGGTACACATAAAAATAATATAAATAGCTTCTGGTGATTGATGTAATCCAAGTTAGATGCACAAGAATTATGGGGCCAGATTTCATGCCAATAGTATTTATATCTAATTGGCTTAGGGGTAAAACAAAACTCCAAGACTATGTCAAGGACTGATCCTAGCATAGGGAGGCATCTGAGCCATTCAGCACATCATCATCATCAATATGACTGTCTTTACTAGATGTAAAACACTCTCAACACTTTGTATAGCACATACCTCAACACTTTGTATAGGTATGCACTAGACTTCTTTCACTTTAAAATAGTTGAAACCAAAGCTAATAAGGTTATGTAACCTGTTAGGAGTCACACAGCTAGGAAGTAACATCCCAGGATTCCAACTCAATCTTTAATGCATCTATTTATTAATTCAAACATATCTATTGAGTGTGTTTTTGTTGTTAAGTGCCATCTAGTCAGTTCTGACTCATAATGATCCTGTATAGGGATTCCAAAGAGTGGCTGGTGGATGTAAACCACCGACCTTGAAGCTAGTAGTCCAGTACTTGCCCTTCACTGCCACACCAAGAATCAAACTAAAATTAATATAATGGTGAATCGAAACAGACATTATCTTATCCTTATAGAACTAATAAATCTTGGGAAAGTAGGTGAGGAATACAGACATGGTTATCTAATAGAGTTCAGAGGTCAAATTTGAAATTAAAAACTTTTATAATAGATTCAGACTCATGGCATGGCACTGTAGGACAAGAACTGGACTTCTAAACACCATGTCAGCAGTTCAAACATACTGGCTACTCCTTGGAAACCTTACACAAGGCCGCTATGACTCAGAACTGACTCAACAGCACTAAACACCACCAAAAACAACATAATAGACTCTACTAAAGGAAGCCAAGCAAGTCTTCCCTGAGGAAATAAAGCTTGATCAAGGTCTAGAGGATCAAGAGGAGTTAATTAGATAAAGGGGAGGGACAATATGTAGCCAAATATAATAAGTAACTTCAAAGACCTCAAATAAGGATAAAACCTTGGATTTAATCACTATGCTGTATTCCTCTCTATGTGTTATCTTATTTCAATCTAATTCAGACCATACACTGCCCTTAGTATGAAATGTCAGCAATTCAACAAAATTTCATAAAAACATACTTTCACTTTCATCATTAACAAGATTACCTTATGTTACTGTGATATAAAATGTGGGGTTTTATGTTGTATCAGTGTATCACACTATGAACTTTGCAATAATACACAATGAAAAAAAAAAAAAAGAAAGAAATTATTACAATGTACATTCCTGGAAATCTCCTTAATAGAATCATTTGACAGACAATCAGCTTCTGCTGAGTTCTAAAATCAGAGCTGAACCAGGGCAGAGAGTAAAAGATGTGTTATTGAAGCAAAATATACGTTCATATATTCAAGAAAGAAGGATAGTTCATGAATCAATACATACCTGTAGAGTTTAATATGAGGTTCTGCACCACACTATTCTAGCATCTCCAAATCAATGAGCATGAATTATTTATGAAGCATCTAGTTTATGCTCAAAAACATACTAGAGATTACAAGTCAAGTTTTTTTAGTTTGATCACAAAGTCATACTTGGAATTCGAGAGTCTTAGGTTGTAGCTTCCAGTAAACCAGTATTGACTATATTTTTAAAAAGGTTTATTCTCATTTATAACTTCTTATAGAATTAATACATAAAGCTATTCATACCATTTTAAATTTTCTAAGTATACAGGTAAATACAATTCCTTGGCTAAATATATTATTTCATTATAAATATATTACTGTGGTGAACTGCTGGTACTTAAGAACTTTAAAGAAATAATAATCTTCCAGTTGCTAGCTTTTGAAAGACCTACCTCAGGGATGCAGTCATCATTGGTCACCACCCTGACTATGTCATCTAGGGGCAGAAGGGAATTACATTTGATTTCAGTATAAACATTTTTCCCCTCTGTGCAGGCCGCCAGCAATTCCACAAGTGTGATGTGGTAGGCTAAGGGTCCACTCTCGTCGCCTCGGTCTCTCTCTGAACACATCATATGGAGAAGGATGGGAAACGATGCTCGATCATTGTAAAATATCAGAACATCTTCCCCTCCATTTATCAACTGAAATGATTTTAAAAAAAAAAAAATTACATAGTAATGCAAATGTTTATCCTCACAGTTATTGCCAAAGACTTAGTCTATCTGAAAACACAATCATCTCTCTTAAAAACATAGATAATATTACTAAAGCTGTTTATGTCAAGACAGGATGGCAAAAAGAGTCAAAAAGGCAATAGTCACATGCCAAGTGATCAGTTAGGAATGTTATCAAAAGCAGTCAGGGAGCTATGGAAGATGTTGGTAGGGGCAAGACATAAATGGTATCCATGATAATGAATTGCATATGTGAGTGACTCACTGAAATTAAACTCCAAAATAATAACATTATTTCCTCTACTTCTAATTTCTCATGCCAAAGTATGAGAAATACTGTAACTCAAGTACTGTTGCTATTATTGTTAAATTGGCTTTGAGTCAGTTCCGAATCACAGTGACCCTGTATAGAGTTTCTGAGACTTTAAATCTTTGCAGGAGCAGAAAGCCTCATATTTCTCTTGCAGAGTGGCTGGTTAGTTTGAACCGCTGACCCTAGAGTTTTTAGTATAATGCTTTACCCACTCAGTCACTGTACTCCCTGTTTTGCCAAAATCAGTAGTTCTATCAGAGAAAGTATGTTGCTTCTATTCATCACTACTTTGTCTGAGTCTGAACATAAAAAGCAGAATAAAAGATCTGGTGTGGCACTGTGGGATAAAGTACTGGACTGCAAGGTGAGTTTGAATCACAAGGTTGGTGGTTCAAATCCACAAGTTGCTCCTCAGAAACCGTCCGTATACAGAGTTGCTATGAGTCAGAACTGACTCAACGGCACATAACAACATCATATTTCAATAGTGACTGAAGAAGTAAAAAACCATATTGAGCTCAATGCTACAAAATCTAGGAATTTCTTTGTCATGATAGTATCAGTTAAGAATGGAGGTAGGAGAATCCATGGGATAAATGAGAAGAAAAAGAAGACATTTTGAAAAGAAAGAAAAATAAATGAATAAGTAGAGATTTATAGGATATAAATTTTCCTTTCCATTTTGTTCATATAATCATAGTGGAGAATTATAGCAGGTTGCAGTTTTAAACCCCTAACTCAATAATGTCTTATTGCTTTTTCTATCACCAGTACCAATATTTTAATCCCAAAGTGAAAATTTTGGTAGGCACAGTACAGTGTTTTCTATATTTAAATTGATAATATACTTTAAATAGAAAGCTTTTTTGAGAGATTACATGTGTCAAAAATGGCATATGATATAGAGAAGTAATGTAAGAAGGCAAACATTTATTTGCACATATAAGCACTTCATTTAATAAGTCAATTGTTGTTGTTGTTAAGTGCTGTTAAGAAGTTGCAACTTATAACAATCCTGTATAGGGTTTCCAAGAAGGGGCTGGTGGGTTTGAATTGCTGACATTGTGGTTAGTAGTACAGTGCTTATCCACACCAGGACTGGCTTAAATATTTTAGGCTTTCAGATTTTAATTCTTTCCTTGGAAATTCTAAATTAAAAAATTAAATTATGTCCCAATTTTCTGGGCAATGAAAAACTAATATGAATTTAAAAGCTCATAAGAAAAAAGCAAATTTCAAACTTAAAATGTTTAAAAGGAATTTAAATTTAAAACGCCAAGGCTTTAAACTGAATTAATGCTAAGATTCTTGATTTTTATTTGTGGGGGTACTTTTTCTTGTGAATTGAGTGAAGGTTTACAAAGTAGACATCAGTTTACATTCAACAACACATATACTTTGCTTCATTTCAATGACTACAGTCCCCTCCGTGCAACTATAGTAATTCCACATCGACTCTATTTCTTACTTCCATTCCAACCTCCTTTCCAACTTTTCTGAACTTTGTCCTTAAGTAAATGTTGCCCTTTTGATCTTGAATGGTTGACAATCCCACAGTGAGCACACCTTACTTACTTGTGACCCCATCTACTGCTTGGCTAAAAATTGACCAGAAGAATGAGTCCCCAGTCTTTTTTTTTTGTCATTTTGCATTTTGTTCCACATTCTCCCCACTAGGACCTTATGTGATTCCTTTCAGAGCAATTGGTAGTGGTGGTGGGTACCATGTAGCTCTTCTGGCCACAGAATCGTGAAGACTGATGTTCACATGTTTCATTAGTCCATTGGACTAGTAGATTTCAAGCATCTTCAGTTTTATCACTCTTCACTTTTCCACACATGGAAAGACCAATAGTTGCACCTTAGATGACCACTCAGGAGTTTTAAGATCCCAGTCGCTACTCACCAAAGTAGGATGTAGAACTGTAGACTTTGTAGACTGTATTACTCCAGTTGACTATGGTGTCTCATGAGACTATGGTCCTAAGCCCACAAGCCCAGCAACTCATTGCCTCAAGATGTTTGGCAATGTCTAAGGCATTTTCATCATTTTGCTCCTTGTATTCTCCACCACATTCATAGGTGTGTTTGCATCAAAGATATAATTTTAAGATTTCTATGAAGCAGGTAGGACTGTGTTGTATCAATATAGATATCCTCCTCTTTTCTAAATCTAAGGTATGTTGTTGTTACCATTGTTGTTGTTGTGTGCCGTCAAGTCGGTTCCAACTCAAAGTGACCCTGTATAAGGTTTCCAAGAATGACTGGTGGGTTTGAATTGTAGAGCAGTCTAGTGCTTATCCTACAGCGCCACACTAGGGTTCAATCTAAAGTATGTAATCATGAAAATCCCTGAAATCAATATAATCTACTAGATAACTGTTTGGTAGCCAGCCCTGAATGGAGCTGACACAATCCACCCAGTCAACAAAAGCACCATGAGTCATAGAAGCAGTGACTTACCCAAATGGGTTCAAAGCACTGGTAGTTCTGAAAAGTATCTCACTTAGTTCCTAAATATAACTTTCTGATAAATTTCAACATCTAACTTCAAACAAGAACGATCAAAATAAAATGAAGCACTTTATCCATTTATTTCTCTTTAGTTTGGGACTTTCTATAAATATCTAAATTTCAACAAGTCATACTAAATCACTATTGTTAATAGTAGGTGCCACCAAGCTGATTCCAACTCATAGCAACTCCATACAAAGCAGAACGAAATACCTTCACCACCTTCGTAACTGTTATGTTTGAGCCAATTGCTGCTGCCATTATGTCAATCTGTCTCTTTGGGGGTTTTCCTCTTTTTTTTGCTGACCAAATTTGATGTCTTCTCCAATGACTGGGCCTCTTGATAATAAGTCTGAAGTATGAGAGACAGTCTTGCCATCCTGACTTCTAGGGAGCATTGTGGATGAAAACAGATTTGTTTATTCTTCTGGCAGTCTAAGATAAATTCTAATATTCTTCTCCAATACCATAATTCAAATGCATCTATTCTTCTATAGTCTTCTTATTCATTGTCCAACTTTCACATGCATATGAGGCTACTGAAAATACCATGGTTTAGGTCAGGCTCAGCTTAAACCTCAAACTGATATCTTTCTCCAACAATTAAAAGGTATTTTTGTAGATTTGCCAAATGTAATACATCACTTGATTTCTTGACTGCTGCCTCCATGAATGTTGATTGTTGATCCAGGCAAAATTAAGCCTTTGACAACTTCAATCTTTTCTTCATTCATCATGACATTATTTACTGATCCAGTTGTGAGGATTTTTGTTTTCTTTACATTTAGGTGCAATCGATACTGAAAGCTGCAGTCTTTAATCAGTAAGCATTTTGAATCTGCTAAAAAGTAGTTTCTATTTATTTGTTTGATTCTTTTTAAAGTCTGCTGAAAATATGAGTATATATACTGTATATATTTCAGAACAAGTACTAATGGCCTACAAAAGTAGAGTTTACATGTCTATGTTTTAATACGGAACACTTAAAAACAGAAAATTTTGCCTTCCATTGCTAAATAATGTTAAAGATCCAAAAAGATTTTATCCATGCTTAAAATACACAAATTCATTATGGATCAAAGAGAAAAAGAAACTCTTTTTAGAAAATAATGAAATCCATATAAGCTGAACTGCATCATTAGAGAGAAGCAAGATATATTTGGACTTAAGTTGTTGTAATTTTACAAAAAAGTATCCATACTATATTGTTGGACACTTTTATTTTTTATCCTAAGTTAGCAAAAAACATATTTGCGCATATCATTTCTGTGACGCTGGTAAAATGCAAATGAAGAACTTACCTCTGTCATTACCATATCCTGGCATTTCTTCACATATTTACCATCTGCTTTTACAATTGTTTGCAAAAACCTCAGGTACTCCACGTGGCGCCCATGTGTCTCAATGCAATGCACAAAGTGTTGCACAACTCTTTCGCTAATTTCATTGCACAGATGGTAATTGTTCATGAAGATGTGCCTCATGGTTTCTGCTTCAAGAAGCTGAATACAGAGGAGCATGCCTTTGTAATTCTGACAAGATCAATTTTCTATTCTATAGTACTTAGGCTACATATTTTATACAAAGCCATAGTGAGTTTTTATGTAAGTCTACAAAATTCAATGTGACCATTAACTATCCAAAGAAAATTGAACTCACAAGGGAATTTAGTTGGGAAAAGGAGCTTATTATCATTAAGTTCATCATATTGTCAACAGTAGTCTTGAGATTCATTTAACTATCTATTATTCAGAGTTATTTCTTCACTAGTATTTGTAAACACTCTAACAACAAAAAAACAAAAGATGAAAAAAGAACCAAAAAAACCCAGTACCATCAAGTTGATTCAAACTCATTGAAACCCTAGATAGGGTTTTCAAGACTGTAAATCTTTACAGGAGCAGAAAATTTCATCTTTCTTTCATGGAGCAACTAGTGGATTTGAACTGCTAACCTTGTGATTAACAGTCCAGTGCTTATCCTACAGCACCGCCAGGGCTCCTTACTTTAAAAACCAGTAGGGATTAACTCTACCTTTGAGTTTTCCATATTTATCTTACTCATAGAATTATAGTTAGTCCTTTGTTCAACCAGATTTCTTTTCTTACATTAAACCACATACATACTTATGAATGAAATTGTCATTTTCAGGTTAAATTGATGTAATTTTTCAAGTTTCTTTAAATGTTTCCATTGTTATGTGCCGTGGAGTTGGTTCTGACTCATAGCAACCCTGTACAGTGTTTCCAAGGCTATACATTTTTACGGGAGCAGAAAGCCGCCTCTTTCTCCTGCGGAACAGCTGGTAGTTTCAAACTGCTGACCTTGCAGTTCACAGCCCAATTCATAACCACTATGCTACCAGAGCTCCTTAGCGAAAAGAAAATTCACTCCATTTTACAAGGGCAAAATGAAGTGATTAAAATTATTAAATTCTTATTATCAATGCTATTAAACAAATCTGATGGACACTCTACTCTAATATTCTTTAAATTTATTTATAGGAGTCATTAAAATACTTACGCCAGGAGTTAAAAACAAATTCAGGTGTTTATGAAGAAGAACTTGATTCTGTGGATTTCCCCGACAGAAATTCTGTAGGAATGTGTGGGCTAGATTCATTACTTCATTCATCTTTTCATCATTCTGTAAGTAATAAAGTAGCACACAAAACAGAGAAACAATAAAAATAGGATTTAAAACTATAGTATTTATATATTAACATAATAAAAATATTATCAATAATACTTTCTTTTGCACTTATTTTTTTTGCTCTGACATACTCTTTCTGTGTTCTGCTTTTTCTGTGCCTTTTCTGTTTCTATCCTTCTCCAAAGAGTCCTGGTGTGGCACTGCGGGTTAATGCGCTAGACTGCACAGTCGGTTTGAACTGCAAGGTTGGTGGTTCAAGCTCACCAGTCACTCCGGAAACCCTGTGGAGGTTTGCTATGGGTCGGAACCAACTCAATGGCACGTAACAACAACAACTTCCTTCTCCCAGTTTCCTTCCACTGCCCCCTCTCTGTTTTCTAGATCTATTTTTCACTTTCTCTTCATTTCTCCTCCTGTATCTGCTCATCTCTACTGTTTTAATTCTCTTGATTTCACAGCCCATATTGCCTCTCAATTTTTCTGACTGTCCATTGTTTTCCCATTTGTGTCTATAGTGGCTTCTTTCTCCCATCTGTATCCCCATACTTCCTGTCTTCCCTTCCTCTCTCTCTATCATCCTCATTGTCTGTTTCTCCCTGCTTCTTGCTTCTCATGTTTCTCTGTTTCTTAGTGTGTCTAATATCTGATTGTTTCACTTTTTTGTTTCTTCACTTGCCCCACTTTCTAGAACCTTCTCTTTCATGTATACCTCCCTTTCACTGTTCTCTCAACATCTCTTTAGTCTCTACATTTTTCATCCTCCACACTCACTTCCTGACCCTGTAAAATTTACTCTACACATATTTTTCACCTTATTTTTATTCTTTTCAATGTCTCTGTACCCTAGTTAGGCTATTTACTTTGTCTTTCATTTTCATTTGTATTTTGCTTTTTGCTTTATCTGCTCCGGGTTTATTCACATATAAATAAATTCTTTATTCACTTTATTCATAACAACTATGCTACCAGAGCTCCTTCAGAAAAGTGGTACAACATGGAAAAGCAAAACTAAAGAATTCTGTGGTGCTGTAATTAGAGGCATCAGCAAGAGCCCATAGTTTGCAATAATACAGATAGTAAAGTAAAGGTAATGTAATTGTATATGTGTGCTTATGTGTGTACATAGATGTACACATATATACATAATACATATGTTTCCCAGCTCTGTCAATTTAAAGGGCTAGGGAGTAGCAATATTCCAATAGCAAAAAGCACACTGAAAACTCAAAACTTTGCTTTGAAATACCATTCTCCACCAAAAGAAACTGAAGCTTCTTGAAGAAATTGCTAATTCCAGAGTTGGAGAACACAAGATGAACTTGGAATACTTTATCGTGCCAGAAAGCAAGGAAGTATTCAAAGAATGATGGGGACACATTAGGAGGACAGGAAGCCAGCAGCCAGCATGAAGTGGTTCCACTGGCCAAATGTGGGGTAATCTGAGAATCAGAATAAACAGTGACAGTAATCTATTATCAACTATTGGATAAAATGAGAATCCAAAAGTTCAAACTTACAAAAATAAATAAAAAAGTAAATTAAAATTGGGAGACATTCTTCAAAATAACTGGTTTAGGCTTCAAGTCTCAAGGTTATGAGGGAAATCACAGTAATGAGATTTACTTACTTAGATAGACATGAGTGACAACTAGACAGAGCACATGACTCTGAATCAGAGCCATCTATCATATAAGACATGGCTCGGACAATGAGAGAAACCTGAATGGGCTTGAAGATGAGGTGCAGTGAAGCGTCATGTTCTCTTCTGGTCTGGAAGGTTACAGTGTGTTTATGTAGAAGAGTGTCCTTGCTGTTGGAAATGCATACACACTAAAGTGGTCATGGATGATGGGTGTCAGGTTGGCAACTTTTTCTCAAATACTTCACTGAGGAAAAAGTGTTTTTAGAACTTTGTATACATTTGAGATGGTGTCACAATGAAAAGGTAAAGAAAACAGTAACTGAGAACGAACCTTTTCATAGGGTATCTGCAGAAGATCCAGCACCACTGAATGTGCACCCATGTTTTTCAGTAACCGCTGATGTTGATTTCGACACTTTTTGTTTTGTACACAGAGTTTACTTAGCCTAATCAAAATCTTAAGGGGAGAAAAAAAAATTTAGTTAGACCAAATAAAAACACTGAATAAAATATATTTTAAAAATTATATGTCATGCAAATAAAAATCTATGCAAAAATAGTTTATATCTGCTAACCTCCTTAACAATCCGGTAGTTGTTACTCTTATTGCTGTCAATCTGAGGTTTCTTTGTTCCATCTTGCATTGGACTTAAGATGTTTGATTCCTGAAATAAACACAAATACATTTTTCTAGGTCAGATATATATCTTTGTAATAAACTTATTATTCAACTTAATTTTTCTTTTGCATTTGTTGACCATTAAAAAGTTCCTTGGCTTGAATGAGCCATTCAAATTACCACTGTTGTATGGTGTGCTGGGGGGCCAATTCCAATTGATAGTGCCCTTACAGAACAGAGCAGAACTGACTCATAGGGTTTTCTTAGCTGTAATCTTTATGAGAGCACATTGCCAGGTCTTTTCTCCCATGGAGTGGCTGGGGGACTCAAACCGCGCTTAATCATTGCACCTCCTGGGGTCCTTGCAAATTGTTGTTGTTATTGTCAAGTACCATCCAGTTGGTTCTGACTCATAGCAACTCTGTATAGGGTTTCCAAGGAGTGTCTGGCAGGGTTGAACTGCCAGCCTTGTGGTTTGCAAGTGCTAATCTTACAGTGACACACTAGGACTTCTCCCTGTAAATTAATATAATTTACACTAGGCTAATAACAATCAGCTTACAAGATAAGTGGCTTTACTAATAATGAGTGAGTTGAATTTAAAAGAAGTTATCTCCTATACTTTTATTACAGCATTTCTCTTTACTATACATATCAAATATACCATGGCTTCATGTTGTCTATATAGGAAGGGATAAAGATACAAAGCCTAAGATGTAAAATTTTATCATAAAAGATGAAATGCGGGGGGGGGGGGATATGAAGGAGCATATAACAGCCAAACACATCTCAAATAGGGGAAGAAGGGACACCTTAAACCAAGGATCCTCTGCCAGCTTACCACGACAGCCTTAAAGCCATGACTTGGGCCTAACTGAGTATGTACATAACCAAGAAGATGAAGAAACAAAAGTAAAACTTAAATTTAAAATAATCCTTCCAAAACAAAATGGTTCTGAATTATTGAATAGAAAATCATTCTGCTCTGTAAACCTTCACCTAATTCATAATAAAGAGTTCATTTAAAAGAAAATTCCTTTAAATTGTTTACTTAATTAATAAGGCTTATTAAGAATACCTGAACCACTAAAAAAAAAAAAAAAAAAGTAACTCTATTGATTGTTATCTGTAGCAACATCAGAAAAACATAAGTATAGAGATTATAAATATTTAAATATCAACTAGAGGAATAGCAACTAGTGGAAAATAAAACATCAATCATAAATGACTGAATACATAAACATTTTATTAACACTTAGCACATGCCTGCTCACCAGCCACTTCTTGGAAATCCTATACAGGGTTGCTGTGGGTCGGAACCAACTCGATGGCACTTAACAATAGCTTGCCTTTTATTAGTTTATGAGGAATAGATTTATAAGAAACAGAAGATATGTTCTTTCCCACAGGAAAATTACAGCCCATTTAAGAAAATAAGAAAATACAAAAATAAAGATTGGAACTGCACAGAAGTCACTATTCAGAGAGCAGAACAGCTAAGGCAGTAAACAGCATATGAAGGAGGTAAAGTTAAAGCCAAGGTCTTGAAAGATGAAAACTAGTTAAGTATAAGCAAGGTATGAATGGACAGGGGAAGACTGGTAAGGTGAAGAAATAATTTTAGCCAAGATTCCTGCAAGGAAAAAAAAAAAAAGCACAAAATTATCAGAATAGACATGATGTGTTACAAGGGAGTGGTAGTAGGAGAGAGTGTAGGGTCTGATTACTTCCTTGGTTTAAAATATGTACAAATTGCACTTTCAATTAATGTCATCCTAAACTCCTGTGTCCGTGTTTGGCTCTTACCAGTCTCTGCTCAGGAATTAAGAAAGATACACGAAGCCAAACAGTATAGTTTACTTGTCAGCAGCTCTTTTGTTTTTTGTTTTGTTTTTTCTACTGTGTTCCAGGACAAACCACAAAATTAGTACAATCCAAGCAGGGTGGGGGTAGAACATATACTTTCCTTCCTAGTCAAACAATTCTGATGAAAAACTTGAAATGAGAATGACATGGTCAATTTTGAGCACTCCCACTCCTCTGTAAACTCTGTATTCTTCCTCCTCTTTGTTGCTTTCCATGCAAACAATATCCAGCCTGAAGCTCCCATTTTGAAGATCACTTTAGCAGGTAACCTCCTCTCTCATTTTACTGAGAATATGGAAATTTGGCCTTAGCATTTTCTCCAGTATCACACACAAAGCTCTCTACCTTCCTTTCTGTGTCTCACAGGGGAAAAAAAAATAATAAAAATTTATCCTTTCTAAAGTGAACTTTTGAAACTCAAAAATTTTTATGTTCCATCTCCCCTGATTCCTCTTCCCACTTCCTCCCTGCTCTCTGGGCATGAGCTGTTTATACCCATTACTAAGCACTTTGAGTGATCCTGACAATCCCAGGAAGTAGTGTTGACTCTCAGATTATTGCTCCATGACATTTCTAAAAAAAAATCAATACTATAGTCTCTATCACACCCTCCAAGAGACAGAGGGTGAGCACATAAAAACACAGAAACATATAAGCGTTGATTAAATATAAATACAATGATACCATATGTCTTGGAGACAACAGACAACTTCAGTTCACATGAGGAAACAAGACATTGACCAAAATACAAAGCCAAAAAATAGAATACTGGAAATGGTATTGCGACTATCTGATAAGGAATTCAACAGAATGATAGACCGAAAGAATGGTCACAAAAACCACAGATGTAATCAGGGAAAACAGTCAAAATTTTATGACTTTAGGAAAATATTATAAGAACAAACTCACAAACTAAATGAAATATTACAAACCATACAAAAATAGTAAATATAAGTCCAAAAGATTTATATTTACTTAAAAGATTTATATTTATTTAAGATTTATATTTATAACTCCAGATTTAAATCTTAATACTAAGATTTCAGAAATAGACAATACACTGAAAGGGCAAAGGAGTAGCACTGAATCTATGACAGGCCAAATTAGCGAGCCTGAAAACAAATCTTTCAATATTTACCTGCTAGAGGAACAGAATCCTGGTGTGGTACTGTAGGATAAGCACTAGACCACAAGGTCAGTATGAACAATGAGTTCAGTAGTTTCAATCCACCATTTGTAACTCAGCATAACTGTGAGTTGGAATGGATTCAATGGCACTTAGCAATAACAGAAAACTATCAGCAAAAAAAGAACAAAACAAATCCGAAAAAAGCCTAAGAATTATGTGTGACACTATCAAGAGGAACAATTTATGTGTTAATGGAATTCCAAAGAGGAAAGACAAACAAAACCACAGAGAAAGGTTACAAAGAGCTGCTGGAAGAAAACTTTCATAACATCATGTAAAGTATGAAGATATGCATTCAAGACACTGAACAAATCACAAACACAATAGCCTTTTAAAAAAAAGAAAAAATCACCAAGACATATTATAATAAAACTTGCTAAAGCCAAAACCAAGGAAAGAAACCCGAGAGCAGTACTGTAAAAATAAAAATTTTCGTACAAAGGAGAACCAGTAAAACTAAGCTGTGATTTCTCAGCAGAAACCATACAGGCAAGAAGGCAATGGGATGACATATACAAAACTCTGAATAAAAAAAACTGGCCATCATCCACCCAGAATTTATAAAACCAGACCACTCTGACAAAAAATACCAATGGGAATTCTTTGGACAAAGAACCAACAACAGGAGACAACAATCTGAGAGTAAAATACACCACAATATCATCCAGAACTCAGCACATATAGAAGTATTCAAAGTAAAATACACCTACAAGTCTGAAAATAGGCAACCAGAGATACCAATTTGTAAAAACAACAACAATCACAATGTAAAAGCAGGGAATAGTGTAGTTATATAACTTCCAAATGAGGAGGAAATCAGTAGATTCTGAGTAGACTTCTTTAAACTTGGGAAGAAATTAATAAATTACAGAGAAACCTCAAAGAATGTTAATAAACTGTCTCCTCAAAAAATAAAAAGGAGAGTTTCATAAAAATTCAATAAACTCTAAAACAACAGCAACAAAGAAAATCACACATACACACCCAAAATCCAACCCCAAAATGAACTCAGCGCAAACAATTATGTGGAATAAAGAAACCAGCAGTATCAGTAAGTAAAATGACAGTAATCCATTTATACCTATTGATAAGTACACTGAGTATAAGGAATTGAATGCACCAATCAAGATACACATTGTAGTAGAATATATAGGAATATAAGACTCTTCAGTGTACTGTCTCTTTGTGCTGTCTGCGAGAGACACACCTTAATTATAAAGACCAAAATAGACTAAAAGTCAAAAGATGGAAAACATATATCAAGTTAATGGCACTAAAAATGACCTGGAGTAGAATATTAACTCTAATAAAATAACCTTTGAAATAAAGGCTAGCATAGGAGACAAAGAGGAAACTATATAATGATTAAAGGGTCAACTAATCCAGAGGATATAACCATTATAAATGTATATGTACTAAAAAAAGACCCTTGTTGTTGTTGTTGTTGTTAGGTGCCATCGAGTTAGTACCGACCCATAGCGACCTTATGCACAGCAGAATGAAACACCGCCCAATCCTGGGCCAACCTCACTACTGTAGCCACACTTGAGTCCATCGATGCTGCCACTTGGCCAATCCACCTCATTGGGGTCTTCTTCTTTTTCTCTGACCCTCCACCTTACCAAACATGATATCCTTCTCCAACGACTGCTCCCTCCTGACAATATGTCCAAAGTATGAGAGACAAAGTTTGGCCATCTTGGCGTTTGAGGAGAACTCTGGCTGCACTTCTTCCAAAACAGATCTATTGGTTCTTTTGGCAGCCCATGGCACTTTCAATATTCTCCTCCAACACCATAACTTGAAGTCATCAATTCTTCTAACGTCTTCCTTATTCACTGTCCAGCTTTAGCATGCATATGAGATTATTGAAAATACCTTAGTACTCAAGCTGATATCTTTGCTCTTCAACACTTAAAAAAGGTCTTATGCAGCAGATTTGCCTAATGCAATACGTTGTTTGATCACTTGACTGCTGCTTCCGTGAGTGTTGATAATTGATCAAAGAAGAATGAAGTCCTTGACAACTTCAGTCTTCTCTCCATTGATAAGAATGTTGTTTATTGGTCCAGTGGTGAGGATTTCTGTTTTCTTTACATTGAGATGTAATCCATACCAAAGGCTGTGCTCTTTGATCTTCATCAGTAAATGTTCTAAGTCCTCTTCACTTTCAGCAAGCAAGATTGGATCATCTGCATATCGCAGCTTGTTAATCAGTCTTCCTCCAATCCTGATGCCACATTTTTCTTCATACAACCCAGCTTCTCTGATTATTTGCTCAGCATGTAGGTTGAATAAGTATGGTGAAAGAATACAACCTTGTTGCGCACCTTTCTTAATTTAAAAACATTCAGTGTTCTCATGTTCTGTTTGAACAACTGCCTCTTGGTCTAGGTACAGATTTCTCATGAGCACAATTAAGTGTTCCATAACACTCATACTTCACAATGTTATCCACAGCTTGTCATGATCCACACAATCAAAAGGCTTTGCGCAGTCAATAAAGCATAGGTAAACATCTTTCTGGTAGTCTCTGTTTTCAGGCAAGATCTATTGGACATCAGCAATGATATCCCTCATTCCATGGCCTCTTCTGAATCCAGCTTAACCTCTGGAAGTTCTCTGTCAATGTATGATCGTAGCCGTCTCTGTATTACCTTTAGCAAAACTTTACTCGCATGGGATATCAAAGAGATTGTCCGATGATTTCCGCATTCCATTGGGTCACCTCTCTTTGGAATGGGCACAAATATGGATCTCTTCCAATCAATTGGTCAGATAGTTGTCTTTCAAATTTCTTGGCAGAGATGAGTGAGTGCCTCCTGTGCCGCTTCACTTTCTTGAAAGATGATCTCTAAATTCAGGTGGGATATATAGTCAAGATCATATTTTGGATCTCGTGGACTTGTTTTCATCTTCTTCAGCTTCAGCTTGAATTTGCATATGAGTAATTGATGGTCTGTTCAACAGTCTGCCCCTGGCCTCATTTTTACTGATGATATGGAGCTTTTCCATCATCTCCTTCCACAGATGTAGTCGATTTGATTTCCATGTATTCCATATGGTGAGGTCCATGTGTATAGTCTTCTCTTATGCTGTCTAAAGAAGGTATTTGGAATGAACAAATCATTGGTTTTGCAGAATTCTATCCTGCATTCTCCAGCATCATTTCTATTACCAAGGCCTTAAATTGGAACTACTGATCCTTCCTCTTTGCTCCCAACCTTTGCATTCCAATCACCAGTAATGATCAATACATCTTGATTGCATGTTTGATCAATTTCAGGTTGAAAAAGTTGGTAGAATTATTCTATTTCATCTTCACTGGCTTTAGTGGTTGGTAAGTCAATTTGAATAATAGTGGTATTAACTGGACTTCCCTGTAGGCGCATGGATATTATCCTATCACAGACAGTGTTGTACCTCATGACTGATGTAGATATGTTTTTTTTGACAATGAATGCAACAGCATTCCCCTTCAATTTGTCCTTCCCGGCATAGTAAACTATGTGGTTGTCAAATTCAAAATGGCCAAAACCAGTCCATTTCAGCTCATAATACCTAAAATATCAATGTTTATGCATTCCATTTTATTTTTGACAACTTCCAATTTTCCCAGATTCATACTTCGTACATTCCATGTTCCAATTTTCAAAGGAATTTTACAGCTGTTTCTCTTCATCTTGAGTTGTGCCTCATCAGCAAATGAAGGTATCACGGGCTTTACTACATTCCCATTATCAGGGTCAACTCTATTTTGAGGAGGCAGCTCTTCCCCAGTCGCATCTGAGTGCCTTCCAACCAGAGGGGCTCATTTCCTGACACTATATCTGATAGTATTTCTCTGCTACTCATAAGGTTTTCAGTGACTAAATATTCGGAAGTAGTTCATCTTTCAAAAGAGCCTTAGAATACATAAATTAGACTCTAACAGAATCTGAAAGAGAAATGTACAGCTTTACAATAATAATAGGAGATTTTAATGTACCACCTTTGTTGGACAAAACAACTAGAGGGAAACTCAACAAAGACAAAGAAAAGCTAAACAACACAATCAATCAGCTTGAATTCATAACCATACATGCAACATTTCACGCAACACAATGTACATTCTTTTCCAGTGCACATGGAACATTCTCCAGAATAGACCATATGTTAGACCACAAAGCAAGTCTCAATATATGAAAGAAAGAGAAAGAGAGAAAGAAAGAAGAAACAAAATCAATTAGAAGAAAATGAGCACAAGAAAATGTTCAAAAGACCTAAGAGATATTTTGCAAACTAGTCATCCAAATGTTTAAATACATGTATGAAAAATAAATTATAAAATAAATAATAAAAATAAACTTAACAGTAACACTAAAACTACACCAAGCCCTACTTCTAGCCCAAGCCCAAACCTTGCACCTAACATTAACACTAACCCTAGTCCTAACCACATCTTAATATTGCATGAAGTACTAGGCCTAGACTAGTCCTAGTCCTAACCTTAACTCCTTATTCCTACTACCCCTCCCACACACACACAAAAAGTCCACACTAAAAATTGCTTTTTATGTCTATGATTCATAATCACCAAAACTTACTTAAACATTTGTTTCTGTGGTCTGCTGACATTACTTTAAATGTAGTCTCTTTGAGCTGCAAAAAATATGGGGTATAATCACTAAAGCTTCCAAAATACTATATTAAATCAGACTCCAGGGTTGTCACTTAGCTGTCATAATGAATGATGCTGCAGATGCTCTTAAGTGCCATTGAGTCAATTCCACCTCATGGTGACCCTGGAAAGGGTTACTGAGGAGTGACTGGTGGGTTTGAATCACCAACTTTGCAATTAACAGATCAGTGCTTATCCTACAGCACCAGAGGAAAATGAAAGCAGTCCAACTTCCACCCTACATAAATAAAAAAGGAAACAGAATTTGAGATGTTGTTGGCAAAACACTAAAGGCGGCTGCTAAAACTACAATTCTAAATGTAAGTCAAGTCACTGTAGAAGAGAGGAGACATGTCAAGTGGCTAAGATAAATAGAAACTGTTTACACAAAAGGAGATTAGAGATCAAACAGTGAGCAATGAGACAAATCTTCCTTCTATTTAATGGCACAATTTAATGATGAGAGGTACAAATTTCAAAAGCTAGAAATATAATTAAACGTCTTTTTTTTTTTTTTAATCACAAAGGTGGAAGAGGAACTAAAAAAAGCTACATTAGCTTTTTTTTCTAGAAGAGAAAAAATATTAAAGAAAACCAAGTTTGTGCCAGAAACCAGGACTAAGATATTATCAAACCTAAAGACTGACAAGGCTCCTTCAGGAGAAAGATTGCTGATACATGTCAACTCTAAGGTAAGCAGTTAAAAATACAAGTAAAGCTTTGGCAGATATATTTAAATCTATTTTTCAAATAATGACCTGAAGAAAAAACCGTCTTGTTTTAAGAAAAGTAATCTCAGGCAAGATGCATTATATTATAAACTGTTATGCTCTTCACATCAGCCCAGGGGAAGATGCAGGCAATTTTAAACTCTTTAAGTATGGGAATTATGAAGAATAATGATTTTAATTTAAAATTGCCAGCAGTCAACAATAGAAAGCAACACTGGAGAGTTCGATAAACAATCCCTTTTAATTTCAGAAGATAATTCAATGTAATTAAACTGAACCAAAGTATTCATCCATAGAACATCTGGAGGATTCCAAAACAGTAATCAGGGGAATTTAAGAAATATGCAAACTTCGTAGCTAAAGTTATTTTGATACTTATTTTGATGCCAGAATGCTCCAAGCAAAAGTGCTGAAAGATATTTCCTTCAGAAAGAACAGAAATAGACTCAATTATTAATATCTTATACAACTTTGGTTCTAGTTCAGTAGGCAGATCTACAAATCCCTAAATAAATTCTAATGAATAATTATTAGTATAATATGGAATGTAGACATGTAACGAGTGAAGTCCCAGAGCTGGGTAGATGTGGAAATACATATGTAATATGTAATACTGAGAACAGTATTATAGTCAATATACAAATTACATCATAGGACAGTAGAAATCAAGAAAAAATATGGTACCCTAAAAGTACTTGTATTTCATTGTAATTGTTTGCTTTCATCTGGAAGAATGTAAATTTATTGAGCTGTGGGTTAATGTATTGAACTGCAAAGTCGGTGTAAACCGCAAGGTAGATGGATCAAGCTCAGAAGTCGCTCTGAAGAAACCCTATGCAAGGTACCTATGGGTCAGAACCAGCTTAATGGCACTTAAAAACAACAATACTAACAATGTAATATGGGAGTTCTGGTGTGATGCTATGGGTTAATGCATTGGACTGCAAAGTCGGTTTGAATCGTAAAGTCGGTAGTTCAAGCTCACCAGCTGCTCCTCGTAAACTCTACACAGGGTTGCTATGTGTTGGAAACGACTCAACAGCACTTAACAACATTAACAATGTAGTATGAGAAGCAGATGCATGTAGATGCAATAAAAAGATTGTTATTTGCATGATAAGTACCATAACACAAAGCAGTACAGATTTAAAAACAAGATCGCAAGAACAGTCTAGACTCTGAATAGACAGGAGGGTTCTAGGCAGAAGCTTAAAGACTGAATATCAAAGTCAATATTGATTCTGAATACAATCACTGTCTCTCTCTGTCCCCATAGTTGTTGTTAAGTGCTGTTGAGTCGTTTCCAACTATAGAGACTCTCTATAGTGCTGAACTGTTAACTGTGAGGTTGGCAATTTAAACCCCCAAGCCATTCCTCAGAAACCCTGTATATATAATGCTGTTCTTGTTAAGTGCTGTCAATATGGTTCTGAATCATAGTGACCCTGCAGATATATGGAGTCCTGGTGTGGCACTGCAGGTTAATGCGCTGGATTGCAAGGTTGGTTTGAACTGCAAGGTCAGCAGTTCAAGCTCACCAGCTGCTCCTCAGAAACCCTATACCAGTTCACTATGAGTCAGAATTGACTCAACAGCACTTAACAGCAACAGGGTTAATATGAGTTGGAAATAGGGTCACTATGAGTCAGAACTTTATATATA
>NW_006408616.1:7642914-7651738 GCF_000296735.1 Chrysochloris asiatica
GTATCAACACTGGACTGCAAATCACAATGTTGGCAGTTGAAACCCACCAGTTGCTCCTCGGAAACCCTATACAATGTTGCTATGAGTCAGAACCGACTCAACGTCACTTAACAACATATACAACAATACATATATACATATATATTGCAAGGTAACTCTGCTATAGTCAACAGCAAAAAATACAAGAGAAAATAATATTGTATTAACTATATGATGAACTAAATATTGAAAACAATCAGTGTGGGTCCTGGTTTGGGACTGAAGGATAAAATCACTGTAGTGCTAACTGCAAGGTTGGCAGTTCAAACCCGCCAACCAATTCTCGGAAACATTATACAGGGTTGCTATGAGTTGGAACTAACTCAATGGTACTTAACAGCTTCTTAATTTGCACTTTTAAAAACAGAACTTTCTGAAAGCTACCATGTAGATCTGCCCACATCTGCAGCTGCACGATTAAAATAGTTTAGTGTGTGTCTTCTATTTATCCCCACCCCACTGAAGTTAAAGGAGGCCCTTCCTCAGCAAACCTGCCAAGTCAGCAAGACTGCAAGGATTCTGGTCTCCATCTGTGTCTTCAGCTTTCCCTTCCTGTAACCACTATTCAACCCAACCAGTCGTATCATTTACCCCACCACTACTGTAGGTACCAAGTGTCTTCCTGTGGTCTTTCCCACCTTCCTCCAAAACATGCAAATAGCTTGCACACACATATAAACACACACAGAACACAAAGGAGACTAACTGCACAGGTTGCATGGCTTTCAAAAGCCATAAAACTATGGTACACTTTACTGACCAGTAATAATCGATAATAATTTAGTTGAAGTGCTTCACACTAAATGCTACACCTTGCTCAGACAATGGAATAAGAATTGCTCTTTGGGAAAGAGGTATTCATTAGCTGTTGCATCAGTGAGTGTCCTCATATACCAGTCATTCAGGAAGATATCTAGGGGGATGCAAAATACCTAAACTGCCCCCAGCCTACTTATCTGACATTGCATATCAAGCTAATTTTGAGTCTCATGCATCATGGCTGACAGATTATGCTTCCCTGGGAGATGCCTAAGGTGTCTTGAAGACTTAGGCCAACACCCACAATGGGTAAAAGAGGCTGAATCCCCCATTATGGGCCACTTCCCTCAAGACTTTCCCTTAACTCAGATCCAAATGCTTTGTTTCCTAGAGGATAAATACATATTCCCAACACTTCCCTTAACCTGCTTTCCTTCCGATTAGTCTCCAGATAAACAAACTTTGCATTTTCCAGCTCATTTGATATTGTTTTAGTTAGTACTGATAATGTGTAATCTAATATCCTAAAAAAAATAAAAATAAAATACAAAATTTTACTATTCATAATTCTGATACTATTGCATCTCTGATAAAATAATGAGTGTTCATTATAGATTGTTTAGAGACAACATATTCCATATATTCAAAATAGCTGTGTTCAATATGAAATAATTGCTTTCATAAGCATGCAATAGAACACACTGGAGAGCTGAGGCACTCCTTCTGCCACGTCTACACTAGATGTCAGGGTCACTTTATGACTCTACCAGCTGAAATGTGGTCGAGAAAGCTGGATGAGACTAACCCTGGGGACACCCCATCGATCCACTTACAGTGTATTAGTTACTTGTGCTCTTATGTTCTGTAGTGATTCCCTGCTGGCCCCTAACCCCTTATTTCTGTCTTTTAGGTTGTTTTCACCCATGACCTTTTGCTGGACCTATGGTAGTAAGGAGTCCTGGTGTTGCACTGTGCGCTAATGCGTCAGATTGCAAAGTCATTTGGACTACATCAGTGGTTCAAGGTCACCAGCTGCTCCTTGGAAATCCTATACAGGGTCGCTATGGGTTGGAATCGATTCAACAGCACTTAACAACAACAATGGTGGTAAAGAGCACTAATGCTGCTTTAGGACTGCATGTGTTTGAATTCTGGTCTTGAAATTTGTTAGCTTTGGCAATTTATTTTGTCTCTCCCTCAGTTTCCTTCATCTGTAAAATGGCACTAACAACAAAAGCAAATAACAAAAACAAAAAATAACACACTGTCAATGAGTTAATTCCAGCTCATGGTGACTCTATAGGGCAGGATGGAATTGCTCCATGGCGTTTTTTGAGGCTGTAAATATTTACAGAAAGAGACTGCCTCATTTTTCTCCATCGAAGCAGCTGGTAGGTTCCTTTAGCAGCCCAAAACATAACCCACTGTGCCTTCGAATAGCTTGTTAAGAGGATTCAGTTAGGCACGTTATGTAGATGGTCTGGCACCACAAAAAGCCAGCTCAGTCGTTTTTAAAACTCTTCAAGTGATGGAGCACAGTTCTACTCTTACACATGAGGTTACCATGAGTCAGAACTGATTCAACAGCTGCTGTTTTTCTGTTTCTGTTGTTTTTCACATGTTTTGGCAGTGCCTCCTTTCTATGAAGATACAAATTGAAGCATGTTATGGGATCACTGAGTACTCCATTTGGATGGTTGAATGGTTAACTGTATCTTTGCTTTAAGGATTTTTCTGCTTAGTACTTAGGGTGACTTGCTGTCTTGATTTACCTGGAACTAAGATATTTTCTGAGATGTGAAATTTTCTATTTTAAGCTCTAAAGATTCTTGGTAAGCTAAGATGAACTGGTCATCCTACTAAAAACTGAGGTTTCACGTGCCTATATGAAAATTAAGCAATTGGGTTTTATTTCACTTTTTTGTTGTTTGATATATGAGAAAACACTACGATGGGGATTTTTATGTACAGCATAAATGTTCTCTCAGGCTTGTACTGCTTATGACTAAGTTTAAGGAGTCCAGGGGCATAGTGGGTTACACAACAGACTGCTAACTGCAGGTCTGCAGTGTGAACCCACCAGCTGCTCTGAGGGAGAAGGATGAAGCTACCTGCTCTCGTGGAGATTTCCAGTCTCAGAAACCCAAGGGGGCAGTTCGACTTGATCCTCTAGGGTCTCTATGAGTCAGAACCCACTCAATGTCAGTGGGTCATGACTTAATTTGAACATTTTCATAAAGATATTTTGTATTTCCTGTATATGTTATTGCTAACTATCCTAAATCAGTTCCAACTCACAGAGACCTTATATAGGGTTTCCAAGGAGTGACTGGTGGGCTTGAACTGCTAACCTTCCAGTTAGCAGTTCAGTGCTTATCCTATAGCATGACACATGGACTCCTCTTGTACATGAGAGGGCTTCAAAAAGTTCATGGAAAAATTAAATTAAAAGATAATGGAGGGAGTTCCAGTTTTGGTGGTGGCAGAGATAGCCAGGTAGGAAAGGTTCCGTGTGGGAGGGATTGAAAACCCAGAGAAGCTGCAGTCATAAAAAAACACCAGAGCTGTGGATCTACCATAAGGTCCAGGCATCAGTTTCCCACATGCGCAAGTGGAAAAATCACAATATAAAGGAAAATACTATGAGTAAGGAATCACTTGAGACGGGACTCCCTCTGCAGCCACCGCGCCCTGGCGGAGGTCAGTGGGCGGGGCTACAGTCAGACCAGCACAGGGAACCTGCACTAAAAGCAGTGCAATGACATTTGCAAAAGAAGGTGCGGAGGATTGTACACATTTTTTCCTCCTCTTCCCTGTTGTGCCTTCTTTGCCCAGCCTGGACACCTTCAGGCAAGTGGGTGCACACCCCTCAAAAAAAATCCAGCACTGACCCCACAGTTTTCCCACAGAACAGAGAGAAAGAGCTTGGGGGCTGCTTATGACATCAGCCTCTGGGTCACAGCCCTAAAATTAACTTGGGCGGGGCCCTTTACTTGGGCCTATCTAGCAAGAAAAAAGCAGGCCCATTGGGCCTGACAGACAAACCATATGAACAATCTGTAAAACTCCAGCATGAAAGGATACAACTATCTCAAGAATTATGCTATACACACACAGACACCTAACTGACCTTCAGAGACAAAAATAGTAGACAATCTTTTCCCATTAGCTTCTCAATATCTATCTGTGCATCTCTACGGTGGTGACTAGAGGAGGGGCCTGGGTGAGCAGACACCACAACCCACTGCCAGAGGCTTCTATGATGCACACTCACTGCCTGAGTAGCAAGGCGACTGGCCAGTCGGCCACAGTTTTTTGTTTGTTTCAAAGTGGTAGTTTTTGTCTCTGCTTTTATATTGCTTCTGCTTTTGGTCCTTTTGATCACACATTTTTCCTGGAGGTGGGAGCTTTTCTCTCTATGTTACCCAAGAAGAGACAACAATCATGGCCATATAGTCAAGCTACAAGCATACTCCATATATTCCACCATTGAGACAAGAGCTAATAACAGCTGCTAAGCATTACATGTAAAAAGGGAAGCCTATCTCCTGACCATATCCACCAGGAGACACCCAGTAAGCTTAATAACACAACAACAAACATCCACTTAAACATTTAAAAAAAAACACATAACTATTAGAAATGACAAACAAAAAACAACAAAGATCTCAAAACATCTCCCAAAACAGAAAAGCATAACTGAGAAAAATGAGCTAGAGACAGACAAAGACTCCCCAGAAGAGGAAGAGCTGGTTCTGGATTTGCCTGAAAAGGAATTCAGAAGAATGTATGGAAACAAATTCAAATGCTCTGAAACAGGGTAAAGGAAAACAAGGAAGAAGTCAGGAAAGTACTACAAGAGGAATCAAACAAGATCGATACAGCAATGGAAACAATTCAAAATCTGAAAAAAGAGGTCTAGATGATTAATAATAAAATATCAGAAATAGAAAATACACTGAAAGGGGAAAGGAGCAGAATAGAAGAGATGGAAGCCAGAACTAGCAAGCTGGAAGACAAATCTCTCAATACTGTTAAGATGGAAGAGCAAGCAGAAAAAAAGGATAAAAAAAATCTGAAGAGTGTCTAAGATTCATGCTGGATAACAGGAAGAGGAACAATTTAAGAATTATTGGCATTCCAGAACAGGAAGAATCAGAGAATTCCACAGAGGAGATAGTTGAAGAGCTTCTGTAAGAAAAATTTCCTAATATCTTGAAAGATGAAAAGATAAACATTCAAGAAGCCAAACGTACCCCAAGAAGGATAGACCCCAAAAGAAAATCACCAAGACATATAATAATCAAGCTCTCCAAAATCAGAGACAAGGAAAGAATCCTAAAAGAGGCCAGAGAGAAAAGAAGTGTCACTTACAGAGGCAAGCAAATCAGATTAATCTCTGACTTCTCAGCAGAAACCATGCAAGCAAGAAGGCAATGGGGAGACATATACAAAGTCCTGCAAGAAAAAATTGCCAACCAAGAATCATCTATCAAGCAAAACTATCAATCAACTACGATGGTGCAATCAAACCACTCAAGGATAAACAGAATCTAAGAGGTTTTGTCAAAACCAATCCCGCACTTCAAAACATCCTAAAGGGAGTTCTTTGGATTGAAAACCAACAAGAACAAACAAAAACCAGAAATTGACAAGTGTGGCAACACCACCTGGAACTCAGTTGACAGATAGCAGAGTTCAGAACAGAACAAAAGTACAACAACGAATTCAAAGGAGCTGGAGGTCAACCGAAGATCAAAATAATATCAATATCAAAGAAGGGATAAAGGTAGGAACAAGGATCGAGGTGGTGAGGAAGTCAGGTACATTACAGGATACAATAGATTCTATTAAATGGAGATAAAAGTTAATAGGTTATAAGGTAAACCCAAAGAAAGTTAACATTTCACAACTTACCTGAAAATAAACATGCAAGCAGAACAAGCAAAAATGAAAACTAAGAAAAAACCGACAAGAAATAGCACAAAAAACACAAACTCAGCACAAGAAGGCATGCAGAACAAAGGAATGAACAGCACTAACAATAAATTAACATAATGGCAGCAATTAATTCATACCTATCTATAATTACATTGAATGTCAATTGATTGAATGCACCAGTGAAGAGACAGAGAGTGGCAGCATGGATAAGAAAACAAGACCCTTCAATATGCTGTCTGCAAGAGACACACCTTACACACAAAGACAAAAACAGACTAGAAGTTAAAGGATGGAAAAAAATATACCAAGCTAACTGCAACAATAAACAAGCAGGAGTGGCAATTCTAATCTCTCATAAAGTAAACTTTAAGACAAAAACCAGCATAAGCGATAAAGAAGGACACTAACTCATGATCAAAGGGTCAATTGAGCAAGACGACATAACCATAATAAATATCTACACTCCCAATGAAAAAGCACCAAGATATATGAAGCAAGAATTACTAGAATTGAAGAAATAAATAGATAAATTTACAATTATAGTGGGAAATTTTAATACAACACTTTCAAAAAGGGACAGAACAACCAGAAAGAAACTCAACAAAGTTACAGAGGAACTAAACAGCACAATCAACTTGACCTTATAGATGTGTAGAGAGCATTCAAACCAACAACAACACGATATAAATTCTTTTCCAGTGCACATGGAACATACTCCAGACCATGTGTTAAATCACAAAGCAAACCTCCATAAAATTTACAAATATCAAAATAATACAGAGCATTTCTTCAGACCTCAATGCTATAAAACTAGAAATCAACAACAAGAAGACTAAGGAAATAAAGTCAAATACATGGAAACTGAACAACACCCTGTTGAAAAATGGCTGGGTAAAAGAAGAAATTAAATGTGAATTCATAAAGTTACTAGAAACAAATGAGAATGAAAAACCACATGCCAAAATCTTTGGGACACGGCAAAAGCAATGAGAGGACAATTTATTGTGATAAATGCACACATCCAAAAAGAAGAAAGAACCAAAATTAACACATAAACACAGCATCTCCAACAATTAGAAACAGACCAACAGAGGGAACCTACATGTGCCAAAAGAAAAGATAAAATAAAGATAAGAGCAGAAATAAATGAGATGGAAAACAGAAAAACTATAGAAAGAATCAGCAGGACAAGAAGCTGATTCTTTGAAAGGATTAATAAAATTCACAAACCACTGTCAAATCTAACAACAGAAAAGAGGGAGAAGACACAAAGAGCTTGCATTAGTAACCACATGGGTGATGTCACAACAGAACCAAATGAAGCCAAAAGGACAATAACAGATTATTATGAAGAATTGTACTCCAACAAATTCAAAACTCAGAAGAGATGGATGCAGTTTTAGAAAAACATGACCTACCAAAACTTACAGAGAGTGAAGTAGAAAACTTGAACGGACCAATAACAAAAGAAGAAATTGATCAGATCAACAAAAACCTCCCAACCAAAAGAAGCCCAGGCCCAGATGGCTTCACTGGTGAATTCTACCAAACATTCAGAGAAGAATTGTCACCAATTCTACTCAAAATATTCCAGAATATAGAAGAGGACAGAAAAATTCCTAACACTTTTATTAAGCAAGCATAACCTTCATACCAAAACCATGGAAGGGCATCACTAAGAAAGAAAACTACAGACCAATATCCCTCATGAACATAGACACAAAAATCCTCAACAAAATCCTAGCCAACAGAATCCAGCACCACATCAAAAAAATAAAATATCATGACCAAGTAGATTTTACAAAATGGAGGCAAGGACGGTTCAACATTAGAAAAATAATCAATGTAATCTACTAGATAAATAAGAAAAAAGGAAAGACCCACATGATCATATCGATTAATGCAGAAAAGGCATTTGACAAAATCCAACATCCATTCCTGATAAAAATACTCAACAAAGTAGGAATTGAATGGAAATTCCTCAAAATTATCAAGAAGATATATGCAAAACCAACAGCCTACGTTACTCTCAATGCAGAGAAACTGAAAGCCTTCCCTTGCAAACAGGAACCAGACAAGGATGCCCTTTGTCACCACTCCTTTTCAATATTGTTCTGGAAGTATTGAGTTATATGGCAAGATAGGGAAATTAAAGTCATCCAAATTGGCAAAGAGGAAATAAAACTCTATGTGCAGATGATATTATCCTATAAATAGCAAACCCCAAAGACTCAGGCATCATTGGAAGATTCAGCAAAGTGGCAGGGTAGAAGATCAACATACAAAATCAGTTGGATTCCTCTATAGTAACAATGACAGCACTGAAACAGACATTAGGAAAGAAATGCCATTTACAATAGCTGCTCAAAGGATGAAATATTTAGGAATAAATGTAACCAGAGAAACAAAGGACCTAAACACTACTACAAGAAACCAAAAGAGACATACAGAAATGGAAGAACATACCATGTTCCTGGACAGAAAGGCTCAACATAGTGAAAATGTCAATACTACCCAAAGCAATTTACACATATAATGCAATCCCAACCCAGATTCCAGCGACATTCTTCAAAGAGATGGAAAAGACAATTACAAAGTTTATATGGAAAGGAAGGAAACCCAGGATAAGCAAAGCACTTCTCAAGAAGAACAAGGTTGGTAGGTTCTAACTCCCTGATTTCAAAATCTACTACATGGCTACTGTGGTCAAAACAGCCTGGTACTAGTACAGTGAAAGATACATAGATCAATGGAACAGAATCGGGAATCCAGAAATGAACACATCCACATACAGTCAATTGATTTCGACAAAGTGCCTATGGATGTTACATGGTGCTGGCAGAACTGGAAAGCGATATGCCAAAGATTAAAATAAGACCTTTACCTCACATCCTATACAAAAACCAACTCAGCATGGATGAAAGACCTAATTGTGAATCCCAAAATCATGAAAGTCATCAATGAAAAAATAGGGACAAATGTGAGGGTTCTGATACAGGGAATACACAGACTACCAGACATTTTGAAAAGTACACAAAGAGAAGTAGACAAAATAGATGAGTGGGACATACTAAAAATTAAAAAC
>NW_006408616.1:7652213-7656950 GCF_000296735.1 Chrysochloris asiatica
TTTACCCACAAGAAATATGAGCCATAACACAAGTAGATATATGCACACCAATGTTCATAGCAGCACTATTTACAATAACAAAAAGACAAGACAGCCTAAGTATCAATCAATTGAATAATGGATAAACAAACTGTGGTACATACACACAATGAAATACTATTCTACCTTGAAGAACAACTAGGAAGCTGCAAGCCACCGCATACCATAGATGAACCTTGAGGACATTATGCTGAGTGAAATTAGTCTATCACAAAAGGAGAAATACTGCATAGCACCATTATTGTAAAAGAGTAAGATAAAGAACCCAGCCTAAAAGGGGGGGAAATATTATATATATATTTGCTGATCACCAGGATTTAAGGGATACGAGGAGGGGAGAGAGGGAGGGGACGATAGAGCACAGAGTAGGGAATAGACACAGGATAGCTTGGGTGCGGAGGGGCAGGGGGCAATACACAAGAAGGGGGAGGGGAATGGAAGAACAAGGCTGATGGGAGGAAGAACAGTGAGGCAGGTTCACATGGGCTAATTGGGACAGAGATAAATGATGATGTATGCACAACCTTGGAACAATAGGACTCCAGGATACAGGGATTGAGGCATGATTTGAAGGGGTAAAGGAAAGGAATACTGTTAAGATGCTTGGCTGTCTTTTGGATCTTGGTTTCCCTTGCCTACCATTGTAAAATAGACACTTGAAAGGGGGAGAAAGGAATAGCCAGAAACATCACTACAGAAAGCTTGTAAATCCGTCTTCAGCCTATAAATGATTAGATTACCATAAAGGGGGCTAGAAGTTGCCCGGTGAAAGAGGCTTCCTGTGGAGCCTTTACATTGCACAAGACCATCCAGAACTGATTGAGGTAGGAAATTTCCACTGGAAAAGATGAGTAGACCACCCTGGAGCAGCTAGAATAACAGAAGATACTTCATAAAAGAAAGACTGGCAGGAAAAATCCAAAACAATATGGCAGTCTGATTGATTAGCACAAGAACAAGTAAGCTATTCACCCAGGAGCCATCAAGGCAAGTGGTCGGGACCCCTCAGAGCAAACCCCCTTCCAAGACTGGGACTCAATGGGAATACATGTGCAGGCAGGTGGTCTGGCTGGTGACCACGTTGGTCATCTATAAGGGAAAGAGGGGAAAAACAGCAATGAAGTTGCAAGATAAGCCTGACCACATTGAAAAGACCCCTGTAAACCCAGGTAGAGTCCTGGATGGCCAGCAGCACGGCAAAACCCCAGGATTCCTGGGCCCAGAGGCAGTTACATGGCCACAGAGGACTAGAGCAGAGTGTGAAGCATCCAACTGATATGAAGTGAGGGGAGATGCACAAGAACACCCATACTTCAAATAGTACCCACTTGACCTGGTTTCAATGGCTGGATGATCAGAACTCGACTAGAAGACAAAAGAAGAGGCGGTAAAAAAGAGTAACCTGCTACAATTTGATGAACTTTATCTATACTTATGAATGTAATAGCTCAGAAAAGAGAACATACCTTCACAGCGAGGATCACTCCTACTCCCTCGGTACACAGGGTTGACAGGGATGGGCAACTCAGACATTGGCTACCCAAAATGTGTGTGTGTGTGGTGGTGGGGCCTATAAAGCCAAGAAGGGACTGGCTCACAAGCTTTCAAGAGGGAGCCTAGTTCCAGACGGAGTTGGGGAAGGTAGAAACACCACTGAATGATTTCTAATCTGTTGGGATTGGGCTGGTGAAAGGAAATGGGGATAAGACTCTTGTGGTACAATAGTGAATAATTGCCAGCAGGACTGACTGTGAGGGTAGGAAATATAGAAGTAGATGGTTTTTGACTAAACGAGGACAGTGATTGATTTTACAGCCTGGGAGTGGAGGTCCCTGGGACCATCAAGTGAGAAGAGGGAAGAGCGGGACTCTACCCAGAGAGGCAGAGACATCAGGGATGGAGACTGAGATGATGAAGTGAACAGAAGGGGTACCTGAGGACACTGAACTCAGAGAGGGAGAGGGGCTGTGAGCTGATGGCCGGGAAGCAGGCCTGTGGGGTGTACCCTTTGGTTATTTGATGATGCATGGAGGGGATTGTAATCATTGCAAAAAAAAAAAGATAATGGACACAATAAAAATTTAAAGTAATAATAACAATGGGAATTTTTCCGTGAACTTTTTGAAGCCTCCTCGTATTTCTAATCTACTAAGGTAAATCAGAAATTATTGCTACTAGGGCTCCAGTTAACAAACGCATGGGTTAATTCCAAATAAAACGTGTCTGACCATGTCTCTGTGATCAGTGGATGACTGCAGACAAGTTCTCTGAGTAAGACACTTGTCTTAGTTTTTCAATAGGTTGCCTTTAAAAAAAAAAAAAAAAAGGTCCAATCAAAACAGCGGCTTCCAAGGGGATCTGCTGGGCCAGTTAAAACTCAAAGCAGAGAGGTCTGTTAATAAGGTCAAGACAAGACAGCTGTCTTTTGGGATTCCAAAAGTATAATCTTGATAGAGTTTCTCAAAGGACGCAGAATAATCACGGGGGCTTATGAAGGAGAAGTTTAAAGTAACCGGAAAGTAAATTGGTGAAAAAAATAATGCCAGGAAAATTGCACTGAAGAATTTTCCATCATGACAATGCACCTGCTCATTTTTCAAAGGAAGCAAGGCTGTCCTATGAGACTTTCATTGGGAAACCTTACCCAATCTACCCTGCTGCCCTAACCTTGCCCCTTCAGACTTCTTTTTGCTCCCCAAACTCAAAGAACATTTCAAAGAAACAATAATTGACTCCCCTGAGAATGCAAAAACTGCCGTTTTGATGTGTGTAAACTGAAGAGTGCAGAATTCTTAGGAGAAGAGTTACAAAAAGGAAAGTACAACCTTCAGATGTGTATAGATTTAGATGTACATCGAGAAATGGTGGTTATATATATATATATATTTAATGTTTTATTGTGAATTGTGTGATAGTCTACATGGGAGAACATCAGCTTTACATTCATTCCATCATCCATCATTTCATTGGCATAGTTATCATCCTGTCCATGCATTCTCACGCAACCAGGGGTGTACCCTGTAAGCCTGGACCCCACCACCACCACCACAGTCCTCAGCCCCTTTCCATCTCCTGATCCCGAACCCCCAGCCCCACCATCTCTTGACATTGTCTTCTCTGCCTCCATCCCAGGCCTCACTGCCTCTCTGGGTAGGATTCCGCTCTTCGCTTTTCTCCATTGATGGTCCCAGGGTCCTCTGCTCCTAGACTGATAAATTAATCACTCCCCTCTTTGTTACAAAATGTCCATCTTTAGATTTCCAACCCTCACAATCAGTCCTGATAACAATTATTCACTATTGCATCACAAGAGACCCATCTATATTTCATTTCATCAGCCCTTCCTGGACAGGCAGGACACCACTCACTGGAGACTCTACCTTCCTCCATGCCCTCTGGATCTAGGTTCCCTCTTGAAAGCTTGTAAGCCAGTCACTTCTTGCCTTTGTATCCCTCCCCCCATTTTGTGTAGCCAATGTCCAAGTTACCCATCCCTGTCTACCCTTTGTGTGGAGGGGGTGGGTATAGTTCTTGCAGCAAGGACTTGTTTCCTCTTTCATGCTACTGCATTTATAGGTGTAGGTCATGTTTATCAAATTGTATCAGATGACACTTTCCCCCTCTTCTTTCTTCTTAGGGTTGAGCTCTGTTTATCCAGTCATTGAAGTCCAGTCAAATCGGCATCATCTGCAAGTGTGGGTGTTCTTACATCTGTCTGGCCTCTTTTTATCGGCTGACCGCCCCGTTTTCCACTCTAGACCTCTGTGGCTATGTCACTGACCCTGAGCCCATGAATCCCCAGATGTTGCCTCGCTACTGGCCGACCAGGTCTCCATCCGGGTTCACAGCAGTTTGCTGAACGATGTAGGGCTTAGCTCGTCCCTTCGTTGATGTTCTTCGGCCACTTTCCCTTCTGGGTGACGTGCGTGGTTGTCAGTCAAAGTGTATATTTCCCTTGCGTTTTAATCTTGGAAGAGAATTTGCACTGAGAGGATCCGATCACTTGCCTTGATGGCTCCTGGGCAGGCCACCTGTATGTTCTTGTGGTAATAGTCGGACTTCCCTTATTGTTTTGTATTTTTCCTGTAGGTCCTTCTTTCAAGAGGTATCTTCTGGTTTTCTAGCTGCTAGTTTCATATTTTGACATATTTGTTTAATGAAGGTTTCTATTATTTTAGAGTCCTGGTGTGACACTGCAGGATAAGCACTAGACTACAAGATCAGTCTGGACCACAAGGTTGGTGGCTCAAACTCACCAGCTGCTCCTCGGAAACCCTATACAGGGGCACTATGGGTTAGAACTGACTCTATGGCAACTAATCAACAACAACAATTCTTTTGCAGCAGTATTTTTTTACTTACCCTCATATTTTTAAATGTTTATGGTTGCCTTATTTATTCATAAGAGCTTTTAAAATATTATGGAAAGTAGCCATTTGTCTCAGATGTTGAATTATGAAACTTTACAATAGCATGTCATTTATCTTATTAAGTTTGCTTTATGTTAGCTTTTGCCATGCTGGTATATTTGATTTTTAAGAAGTTGAATTTATTAATCATTTATTTGAAGGGTAAAAAGAAAAATTCCTCAGGTGATTCTAATGTGCACCCAGGGTTAATTTAAAGCCATGGTATAATATGAGGGCTTTGTAATTTGCAACAATAAAAGTTTGAATAATGAAAAAAAAAAAAAAAAAA
>NW_006408616.1:7657050-7666371 GCF_000296735.1 Chrysochloris asiatica
TGACTTAATGAAATTTGGTTTTATAGTTACATCAAAAACTTCCTGGCTTTGTAATTTGCAACAATAAAAGTTTGAATAATGAAAAAAAAAAAAAAAAAAGAATGTCACAGAACCCATTATTGTACAACTATGTGAGCCAGGAAGTTTTTGATGTAACTATAAAACCAAATTTCATTAAGTCAATTCCAACTCATGGTGATCTCATGTTGTGTCATATTAAACTATGCTTCATACTCCAGTTTATATAAAATTTAGAAAAGATAGACAACCAACCCTTTAATATACAGAGTGACATATAATAACAAAGCACAGGTAAGAAATGAAAAGCATAATATAATAGTGCCTTTAGAGGATGTGTCTATTATTTCATATATTATTTGAAAAAAAATTTGCTAATCACAATGTATTCTAGTACACGCTGGCTGTACGAAAGGCACTGATGCAAGGCAAATGTGATAAGAAGAATCATAGTCTTCTTTTAAATTTATTTTTAACTAAGCAATCATTACAAAAGTGTTGATGCCTGCCCAAATGACATTGTTGTGTGTTGGTTTGAATAAAATCAACTTCTCTTACTTTCATTTTAAACTACTTGAGGGTAAACACTATATAGAAACTTACAACCTATATTGATTGAAGAACACGCAGCAAAGAAATAATAATAATATAGTGGTGGTGGTGACCATGTGCCATGGAGTCAGTTCTGACTCATAGCAACCCTGTATAGAGTTTCCAAGGCTGTAAATCTTTACGAGAGCAGAAAGCCTCATCTTTCTCCTGCAGAACAGCTGGTAGTTTTGAACTGCTGACCTTGAGTTGACCAGCCCGATTCGTAACCACTACACTACCTGAGCTCCTTAATAATATAGTAACTCTCTATTATAGAATAGAGAGAAATACTAAGTATATGAGAATATAGAATTAATTGTAAATGTAAACTAAAAGACAAAGAGGAAAAATTCCTTATTGTGGGAGTAACTCAAAGAGATAAATTCATAACTTTTAAGCATTTGGAGTACAATAAAATGGAAAGGGAGTCTTGTTGTGGTGCTGTGGGTTAATGCACTGGACTGCAAAGTTGATTTGAACTGCAAGGTCTGCAATTCAAGCTAACCAGTCACTCCTTGGAATGCCCATACAGGGTCACTAAGGGATGGAACTGACTGGACGGAACTTAACAACAACAAAACAACATTTGACTGAAAACCGAAAATTGAATTTCAGATGTAAGGCGTGTGGTAAATTAGTAAATGCTACCAATACTCTCATGCACCAAAGGAGCCCTGGTGGTGCAGTGGCTAGAGCACAGGGCTGCTAACTGAAAGGCAACTGGTTCAAACCCACCAGTCTTTCTGTAGGAGAAAGATGTGGCAATCTGCTTCCGTAAAGTTTACAAAATTCCGAATCATATGAAGCAGTTCTACTTTGTCCTGTAGGGTGTCAGTAGCAACAAGTTTATTTATGGTGTTTTGTTGCTGTTTCCGTGGCAGTGGTGTTTTTGTTTTTGTTTTGGCAAATGTAATAACTACCTTCAATAGCATTAAATAGATATAAGTAACAGGGATATATAGTGAAAGATAAGTAAAATAATGATATAGTAAAGTCTAGATCATAAATCAGAGTCCTGGTGTGGTGCAAGTTGGTAGTTCAAACTCACCAGTCGCTTCTCAGAAACCCTAAATAAGATTGCTATGAGTATGAGAACAAAAATTTCAAAGGAAGACAACAAAGCACATTCTATTAAAGGAAATCTTAGAAAGGAACCCTGAGAAATTAATAGACAACAATTCTTTGTGCAACTACCACAGTGTTTCCTAGTGGTCAGGTAAAGTAGGAATTTCTGTCTTAAACACAAGAACGTTTCTGTACCCAGCAATGAATGGCACAAATTCTAACAGTTAATGTTGTCAAAAGGCAGGTAATCAATAACACGATTTTCTGAAGACACCAAGTTTATGTAGAACTATTCTCCCTCTGTGCAGAATCGAAATACTAACACTTGGGAAAACACAACTTTTTTTTCCTTTCAAGACAGTTTTTTGGAGAAATGCCTCCTTGTGGTTTGCTTCATCAAAGGAAAAAAAAAGATCAGAAGTGGCAGACAAAGAATGGAACGCAGTTTTTGGTTTTGTTTTTTAAAAAATAAAGAGATGTGAAGGCAAAAGAAAATCCATCATCCAGGAGAAGTGGGTCTGAAGAGAAACAAAGAAATAGGAAGAGAAGGAGGGAAGGAAAGAAGGGGCCAGGGAAGGAAGAAAGGCATCAATTGATTCTCTTACTAAGATAAATCTGCAAACTAAAATTCATAGTCCTAGGAGGAAAAGTGGGGTCCTGGTGTGATGCTGCACAATAAGCACTGGACTTCTAATTGCAAGGTTGACCGTTCAAACCCACCAATCACTCCTCAGGAGCTCTATACAGCATCACTATGAGTCAGAACTGAGGCAATGGCACTTAACAACAGGAGGAGGAAAAGAAATGCTAAGAAAAATAACCAAAAATTCAATAAGAAGATTATATCATTCCCCCAAAATGCAAACAACCAATAAATCTTCTGGAAGGAATTTGAAATCAGTATGTATAAGACAATTACAGAGACAGATGCCACTGTGGGTTCCCTCTGCCTTGCAACAGTGCTTAGAATGGTGCTGTAGCATTATACAGCATTAAGTAAAGAAGTGCCATTACTGGAAAAGGGGAAATGATAAGACAAGGCTTGGGTCCCTAACCTCCAACTAGTCCAATGAGAGGTTCTGCTAGTCACCATTCTAGAGTTATATTTAAAGGTAATTCCTCCTAGATAAATTATTGCAGGGAAATTAAGCTTATCAGTGAACAAATACAAACTGCTTGGACACCAGGCAGTTTGGATTTTAAGTGCCTGCAATTTAAAAGAATTATTTAGGAACACCAGCTATAAAACCCATAATAATTAAACTCCTTTCAGGAGGGAAAAAGCCACGAATCCCATGAGAAACTGAATTAGGGTGCAGCTTTGGAGCAGAGGACAACCCCCAGTTCCAGCGAGCTTGTTGTCTAAGTGACCTTTGTTTCTTACTATTTAAAAGAAATCAACTACAGCATTGGGACAATTTTGGATTACAGGGATAAGATTTGCTAGTGTTAGATCGACTGTCCATTCACATCGATTGCCACAAAGTATACAGAGCCTGCCACTAAAATATATAAATACATAAACATTTGAATAATTGGAAACCACCAGGGACATTTTCAGTTCATTTTCTTCCTTGCACCAGACATTCATTAAAAGATAAAAACATCATGAAATAAAAACACGCAGATATGAATTTAGGATAGCCGAAACCAAAAAAGAACCAATTAGAAAACCTGAAAATGAAAAACACAGCATTTGGAGTAAAGCTAAGTAGATGGTTTAAATGTCAGATTGTAGATTAGTGAGAGCTAGCAGCACATTTTCTGAAGAAGCTACACCACACCTAAGTGAGTATACAAAAACAAACACAAATACAATACAGAAACAGATGCTGATGCAGACAGATATAGGAGCAAAACCACTGCAAAGAAAAATTCAAGATGACCATAATAAACAACATGTGTAAGAACTTCTCTTAGAAGCAACGCTATGCCCAAGTGACCTGCTTCTCAACCCTTAATATAGAGGTGGATGAACATAACGGGCAATCCTGACTTACCCCACGCGGATATGGTTCCCTGAGCTAATCTCGCAGCCCTATATTTAGAAGTTAACAAGTATTTGAATGTGATGAGTTGGTAATTACTCCTGGTGCTGCTAACATTGTCAACTTGTTATACTATAGCCTTTAAGCTTTCAGAAATGATGGCATAGTAGAGTCTTGGAAGACCTTGGAAGATAATTTTAATAAAGTGAAGCACAGGAATATACAATAGGTAATAAAGTTCATAGGCGCTAGGGATGCAGTGAGTTTACTTGGCAATCAGATCAATCCCACTTTTCTCACAATTTATATCAACTACAGCACTGGGACAATTTTGGATTACAGACTGAGATTTGCTAATGTGAGATGGACTGACAATTCACATCGATTGCCACAAAGTATAGAGAGCCTGCCACTAAAATATATAAATAGATAAACAGTTTAACAATTGAAAATATTTTTTCTAACTAAAATGCAGAATCGTATTAATGGTATCAGATCTTCTGCTATCTAAGCAGGCACAAAATTACCCCTTTATGAGCTGTGTTAAAACAATGCCTATCATCTGTGTTTAGAGTCTTTGTACAGATTTACTAAACAACAAAGGATTATTATTTGTATTAGCCTGCTAGAATGCATGCTGCCTGCTACTGGCTGTTTCCATTGATGTTGTTATACATTTCATCATGTTTACAATCACTTGTCACTATCACTGGCTGCTGGTTCATTACATAATGTAGATTCTTTGTGTGTAAATTAGCAACTACTTTTTCAATTTTTTTCTCTTTATTAATCCATTAAAACATACCATTCTCCTAATTTTTCAATCCATCTATTTGTGTGCATTTCTGTCATCTCCCTAATTCATGTTTTCATCACTCACATCTGGATTTGGAGAACAGGCTCCTAATTGGTCCTCCACCTTTAGTCTCTTGCTCTTTTGCTCCAGCCTGCCAGACTAAATTTTCCAAGATAGTGTACTCTCTTCCCTACCCAATAATCTTCAAAGACTCTCAGTTTTCATCATTTCAAATACAATGTGCTTTTTCACGTGGAATTCTGAGTCCCTTGCTATTACTCTTGACATCATTTTTGTTGTTGTGATGTCAACTCCAACTCAAGGTGACACTATGTACAACAGAATGAAGCACTGCCCAGTATTGTGCTGACTACATTACCAAAATAAATTCTCACAAGTCTTGTAAAGAAGTCCCATGGTGCCTCTTATAGTCAGGTCCAAACTAACCTCTCCCTTCTCTAAATCACACTGTACAGCAGACAACAACAGAAATCGTCACATTGTTTTATGTATAATCATTCTTTGAGAGCAAAGGTCATATTTGAAATAGTAGATTTCATTCTAAATATCATACTTTAAGAAGAATGAAAACGTCACATGTATACAAAGGCAAGTTAGCAAGATGATGAAGAGGATGAAACTATATTTTATGTAAAAGTTTCAAAGAAAAAGCATTTAACTCTAGTGAAATATGATAGCAATCAAGTAGAGAAAACTCCGCGATGTTCCACATTGCATCAAATCTAGCATTACAGGGGTAGACATTACAGGGGCAAATATGTAGGCTCAAAATAAGAAAGAGCTTTCCATGGTTAATAGCTGACAAAAATAGAATACGATGGAATAGAAATGCAGTGTACCCTCCAAGCACACAACACAGAAAAGTGACAGACAAAATATCTTTTTTTGGTGAAAGGGAAACAAATGGAGGTGAGAAATTTAAAACTATATTAAAAATTCAGCACAGTAAACAAACACTGGATTCGTTGTTAGTTCTGAGGGCATTAGTCCATTTAGATAAACCTAGAATCTAAATTTTAATATATGTCACACACACATAGCAGAAATAAAGCAAAATCTAGACCCCAAGCTTGGTGAAAAATGATTGTTGTTGTTGTTAAGTGCCATTGCGTTGATTCCGACCCATAGTGACCCTGTATAGGGTTTCCAAAGAGCAGCTGGTGAGTTTAACCACCAACCTGCAGCTCAAATGACTTTACAGTCTGACACAAAGCACCACACCATGGCTCCGAAAAGTGATTAGAGACTGAAATATATAGAGAGAGCCAGGAATACCTAAGGGTTGTTGTTAGGTGCTGTTGAGTCAGTTCTGACTAAAAAGGATTCTACATAGAACAAAATGAAACACTGCCCATCCTGTTCCATACTATCATTGTCGTATTTGAGCCCACTGCAGCCACTATGTGAAGTCATCTCATTGAGGGCCTTTCTCTTTTTTGCTGACTCTCTAATTTACCAAGTATGAGGTCCTTCACCATCCCAGCTTCTAAGGCTGTACTGCTTTCAAAACAGATTTGTTCCTTCTTCTGGCAGTCCATGGTATATTCCATATTCATTGTCAACACCATAATTCAAAGGCATCAATTCTTCTTTGGTCTCTTTATTCATTCAGCCTTTGCATGCATATGAGGCGGTTAAAAATGCCATGGATTGGATCAAGCACACCTCAGTCCTCAAAGTTAACATCTTTGCTTTTTTTAACACTTTACAATCTTTGATTTCTTGACCGCTACTCAGTGGGTGGCAGTTCAAACCCATCAGTTGCTTCTCAGAAACCCTGTACTGGGTCGCTACTACTCAACAGCACTTAAGGACAACAACAATTCAATAGGCAAAGTACAATGAAGTCCTTGACAAGATCATTATTTTCTCCATTTATCATGATGTTATATATTGGCCCAGTTGGGAGGGCTTTTGTTCTTCACACTGAGTTGTAATCATACTGAAGTCTGCAGTCTTTAATTTTCCTCACCAAATGCCTCAAATCCTTTTCCCTTTTAGCAAGCAAAAGTGATTTCATTTGCATATCACTGCCTTCCTCCAGTCCAGAAGTGGCATTCTTCATATAATCCAATTTTGAGAGTAATTTGCTCAGTATACAATTTGAATGTTGTTGTTGTTCTTAAGTGCCATCAAGTCAGTTCCAACCCATAGCGACCCTGTATAGGGTTTCTGAGGAGCGAATGGTAAGCTTGAGCTACCAACCTTGCAGTTCAAATGGCTTTGCAGTCCGACTCTGATGCACAACTTCCTGATTTTAAACCATTCAGTATCTCCTTGTTCTGCTTTAAAAAATTGCCTCTTGGTCTATGTGTAGGTTATGCATAAAGTTATGATGTGATCAGCCCCTACCTGATGTAATTATCCTATGTGTTGTAAATCCTCACTTCTATGATGATAATGAGGCTCTATGCAATCTTTTGAGTGTTCTGGAGTTCCCATTCTTTGCAATATTATCCATAATTTGTTATGATTCACACAGTCAGATGACTTTGCATAGTTAATAAAAGTAAACATTTGGTGTGGTGCTATAGAATAAGCACTGGACTGCTAACTACAAGGTAAGCAGTTCACACCTTTCAGTTGCTCCTCAGAAGCCCTATAGAGAGTCTAGAATGGACTCAACAATATCTAATAAGAACAAGCATCTTTCAAGTATTCTCTGCTTTCAGCCAAGATCCATCTGACATGAGCAATGATATCCCTTGTTCTACATGCTCTTCTGAATCAATCTTAAATTTCCAGCAGTTCCCTGTCAACATACTACTGCAACAGTTTTTGAATGACCTTCAACATAATTTTACTTGCATGTGATATTTATTTAAGATATTGTTTGATAATTTCTGCAATCTGTTGGAATTTCTTTGAAATGGGTTTAAATAGGGATCTCTACCAGGTAGCTGTCTTCCAAGTTTTTAGCACTGACAAGTGTGCTAGTTAAGATTTTCAGTCAGCTTGACTGAGCTTGAATTCCCAGTGGTTTGGCAGTTAAGTCAGAGTAGTCCCCCACAATGAGATCTAATCTCTTCTCCCATGATGTGATCTGATGTGATCAGCCCTGGCCTGATGCAATTATCCTACATGTTATAAATCCTCATTCTAGGATGCTAATGAAGCTAGATGTAGGTTGTGTCCTGAGTGTCTCTCTTTGGAGATATAAAAGACATTAAACGAGCAAGCAGAGCTTCTAGGGTCTACTACCACCAAGAAAGAAGACTCAGGAGTTAAGTGCATCCTTGAAACTTGTGATAACTGCACTGTGAAGTTCCTAAATCCAGAGGAAGATGATGCCAGGACACATAAGGATTGCCAGTAATGCTGGACCTACAAATGCGGAAAGGAGACAAGAACTTTTCTCCAAAGCTGGTTCTCTGAATACAGACTTCGAACTTCCAAAACTGTGAGAAAATAAATTTCTGTTTGTTAAAGATATCTGTTTGTGGTATTGCAGTTACTGCAGTGCTAAATAACTAAGACAGCAGGTAAGCACTTCCAACACTGCATGTTTATCAATTAAAACATTTCAATTGATATACTGTCATATCCTGGAGCCTTGTTTTTCACCAGTGCTCTCAGTGAAGCGTGGACTTTTTCCTTCCATACCATCAGTTCTTGATCATCTGCTACTTCCTGAAATGGCTGAACGTCAACCAATTCTTTCTAGTAAAGTGACATTGTAGATTCCTTCCATCATCTTTAAATGTTTCCTGCATTGTTTAATATTTTGCCCATAGAAACCTTCAAAATTGCAACTCAAGGCTTGAATTTTTCTTCATAGTTATTTCAACTTAAGTAATACTCAGTGTGCTCTTTTCTTTTGGTTCTAACTCCAAATCTCTGTACATTTCATTATACTACTTTTTCTCCTTGAGATATCCTTTGAAATCTTCCATCCATCTTTTTCACTTCATTATTTCTTCTATTCACATTATCTACTCTATATTCAGGAGCAAGTTTCAGAGTCTCTGCTAACATCATTTAAAGAACTGTCTTTTTTCCCTTTCTTTTTAATGACCTTTTGCTTTCATCACAAATGATGTTGTTATCCCACAATTCTTCTGGTCTTCAGTCAGTAGTGTGAAATCCATCATGTCTATTATTGACATGGTCTCTAAATTCAGGTAGGATAAATGCAAGGTTGTCGTTGACTAGTGTGGACTTGTTTCTTTCAACTTGAACTTGCATATGAGTAATTGATGATCTATTCCACAAACAGCCCCTGACCTTGTTCTGACTGAGGTGATACTGAGCTTCTCCATTGTAGCCAATTTCATTCCTGTGTATTGCATCTGGTGAGCTTCATATGTATAGTCACCATTTATGGTATTGAAAAAAGGCATTTCCAACAAATAAGTCATTGATCTTAAAAAATTCTACCATGCTATCTCTGGCACCATTTCTGTCACCAAGGCCATATTTTATTTCCATCTTTCATATTTCAATTACCATAATTATCAGGGCATCATAATTGCATCTTTGATCAATTTCAGACTGCAGAAGTTGATCAAATAAAACTTTGTTTTCTTCATCTTTGGCATTAGTGATTGGAGAATAAACTTCAATAATACTCATATGAACTTGTCTTCCTTGCTGGTGTATGAATATTATCATCTACAGCTTGTACTTCAGGATACGTTTTGAAATGTTCTTTTTGATGATGAATGTGACACAGTTCCTCTTTAATTTGGCATTCCCATCTTAGTAGACCATATGATGTCTGATTCAAAATGGCCAATACCAGTCCATTTCACTCCACGAATGCCTAAATTATCATTATTCAAGTATACCTTTCATTTTTGACAATTTCAATTTTCCTGGATTCATGTTTTATCCATTCCACAT
>NW_006408616.1:7666471-7681709 GCF_000296735.1 Chrysochloris asiatica
ATCACTAACTGAAGGCCCTGAAAGCTTTATTCCATTCAAGTCATTAAGGTCAACTCTACTTTGAAGAAGCAGCTCTGTCCCAGTTACATTTTGAATGCCTTCCAACCTGAGGTGCTCACCTTCTGGCACTATATCAGACAATGCACCACAGTTATATATGTTTTTTACTGACCAATGTTATCAAAAGCAGAAGGCTCTTCTTCCTAATCTGTCTTAGTCTGGAAGCTCTGCTCAAACCTGTCCACCATTGGTAATCCTGCTGTATTTGAAATACTTATGGCATAACCTCCAGTATCAAAGAATCGCATAAGCCACCACAGTATAACAGACAGCCGAGTGTTGAATAACTAAAGGAGACAATAGAGAAAGATGTGGCCCACAGAACACCAAAGGATCTTAGTTTTGGCTCTGGTCAGAGTTGAAAAAGGATGATTAAGGAAAATTTTTTTTTAAACAAACGTAAACCTCTCTTAGGGTCTTATATATAAAGACAAACTTGCTTCATTCAAGATTTTGGAACTAGAACTTGTATTACTTAGTTGTTGTTAGGTGCCAGAGAATCAGTTCTGATCCATAGCAACCTTCTGCACAACAGAATGAAACACCGTTTGGTCCTGCGCCATCCTCACAATTGCTGCTAAGCTTGAGCCCATTGCTGTTGCCACCATGCCACTCCAGTTGGAGGTCTCCCTCTTTTTCACTGACTTTTACCAAGCATGATGTCCTTCTCTGGAGACTGGTCTCTTCTGATAATATATCTGAAGTATCAGAGATGAAGTCGGGCAATTTTGGTTTCTAAGGAGCATTCTGGTTGTACTTCTTTCAACACAGACTACTAGGGGACCCCAAAAGGAGTACTGGTAGTATAGTGGATTAAGGGTTGGGTTACTGACCCCAAGGTTGATGGTTCATACCACCTGTTCAGTGGGAATAATATAAGATTGGCTGCTCCCATAAAGATTTACAGTCTTAGAAACCCTAAGGATTAGTTTTACTTGTCCAGTTCTGTCCTATGAGTTCGAATTAACTTGATGACAGGGAATTTGGGGGGCTTGGTTTTACATGACCCCAATCAAAATTTGTTCAATGTAGTTACAAAATGTAGTAACCCAAAGTACCTCACAGAAGCAAATGAAATCATCTTTGAATTAAATACACACCTCAGAGAAATTCTACATGTGACGTTCCAAAGAAAGTAAGTTCATAATTTGAACAAATAAATAAATATATCTGAAGGATTTCTTCAAGTGAAGTTAAAACTTCAAAGGACCCTCCTACTATAAAACAACTAAATCCTGAATGCAAATCTATTTTAAGTATATTATTGAACTCACAAAAAACAGAGGAGAGCTCCAAGAGACCCCATCTATACCCCTTTTCCAAGAGGAATAAAGTAATCTGAAACCAGATCAAAGATCTCCAGTATCAAGGCAACAGGATAAATTTCCCTGACAACAAACGCAACCCAGAGACTAAGAAAACTCTGCGCCAGTGTTTTATTTATGAAGAGCTAAACCCAAGACTTCTGCCTCAACACAGGTGTTCAGGATAGCAAAGTGGATCCAGGCCAGCATCATCACCTGGCAATGGGTCAAAACAATCACAAGTACTCCAAGGGGAAGTTATCCCCTATTACAATAAGGTTAAAAGTTATGAGATCATTATCATAGATGACCAAAAATACAAAGAAGAAAGTCAACATAAATGAAAATCATAAACTTTCAAGTGCTTTAGATCCTGGAATTATTGCAAATAGGCTGTGTAAAATAGGCATCTGGGGTTCACAAAAATTATCAAGCAGAAGAGATGATTCAAATTGACCAAAAATGTTGAATAAACAAAGTCTAATTATAGATATGAAAATTATAATTGATGAAATTAAAAATTCAGTAGATAGGATGAAAAATTTAAATATATACATGGAGATTCTGATGACTCTAATTAAATTCACAGATTTGAAATACATAAAATTGAAATAATAGATTTGGAGGAAATTTTCATCTGCATTACTACTGATATTGTTTACTTACAACTCCCTTCTTTTCTCTAGCTGAATCTTGTCAAAGTTTTAGGTATTTTATTTACCTTTGCAAAGAACACTTTTTAAAGGTTCTACATACACTTCATTGTTGTTGTTGTTGTTAAGTGCCGTCAAGTAGGTTCCGACCCATAGCGACCCTGTACAGGGTTTCCGAGGGTGTAAATCCTTACGGGAGTAGAAAGCCTCATCTTTCTCCCGCGGAGCGGCTGGTAGTTTCGAACCGCTGACCTTAAGGTTCGCAGCCCGATTCGTAACCACTACACTACCAGAGCTCCTTACACTTCATTAGAGTTGTAGAATTTAAGAACCACTGTTCAATAGACCACAAATTTCTCAGCAGCAGCAGCAGCAACAGAAGTCAAACGATATAGATTAATATCATCAGAATGCTTAAGAGAAAGAAAGACTTTACTAATAAATTTTATTTTTTCCTAATAAAAAAGAATAAATTTAAAATTATAGGCATTCATATAAAGCAAAATTAGTAGAATTGCAAGAAAAAAACTGAAAATCCTAGTAGAAATATCTCTTAACTATTGATATGTGAAGAAAACGAAAATATTGGTAAATTAAAAGGTGATTTTAATATAATTAACAATTTTGATTTAGTAGTCATATATAAAGCATTCTGCACTTATTTACATTCTTCTCAATTACACATGGACCATATTAAAAATCTGATGCTACAACAGGCCAAAAACAAGGCTCTATACAAACTATGGAAAACTAGCTGTTGTTGTTCTGTTTCATTCTGTTGTGCATAAGGTCGGTCGCTGTGAGTCAGTACCAACTCAATGGCACCTAACAACAACAACAACAATAACATCAAAGGAGTCCTGCTGTGGGTTCACACACTGGAATAGAAGGTTGGTCTGAATCACAAGGTCAGCAAGTCAAGCTCACCATCCTCTCCTCAGAAACCCTATACAGAGTGGCTATGAGTTGGAACTGACTTGACTGCACTTAACAACAAACACACCAATACCACATTCTCTTGCCACAATTTAGTTAAGAATTCGATAACAAAGGAAGTGTTGGGTATAGAGAGTTAAAATTCACTTCCAACTAAATCTGATCCAAAGAAGAAATCATAATGAAGATTTAAAAATAATATTGAATAATAATAAAAATTGTGCTGTTGTTATTAATGCTGTCGAATCGGTTCTGACTCATAGTGACCCTGTATAGGGTTTCCAAGGAGCAGCTGGTAGGTTTGAATCATTGACCTTGGAGTTAGCAGACCAATGCTTATTTTATAGTACCAAACGAGGGCTCCAATAAAATAACAATAATAATGGTGGTGATTATGTGCTGTGGAGTCGGTTCTGACTCTTAGTGACTCTGTTTAGGGCTTCCGAGGCTGTAAATCTTTACGGGAGCAGAAAGCCTCATCTTCCTCCTGCGAAACAGCTGGTAGTTTCGAACTGCTGACCTTGCGGTTCACAGTCCGATTCGTAACCACTATGCTACCAGAACCATTCATTAAAATTTGAGGGTTGCAACTAGACAGCATTAGATATTTAATTTGTTTAAAAATCTGCAAATCATGACAATGCCTGTCCATACATTCCTGCCCACACTGTTGACACTCTGCAAAAATTTCATTTTGAGGTGCAAGGATCTTCCCTATGGTCCTTATATTGCTTCATCAGACTTGCATCTGACTGGTTCCCTGAAAGCAGCATTTTGAAGATGAAGATTCACCTTCGATGAAAAAATGAAGACAGTGATGCATTATATATGAAAAAATTATATGTATTTGTCTTTTCTAAAAGTTGATTAAAATACATTGTACAGCAAAAAAATCTGAAAATTAATATAGTAACCAGTCACAATAAAATATTATAGAATAGTTGAAGAAATACAATAAAATATCAAACAAACTTAGAACTTCAACAGTCAAAAATGGGTTCTTCAAAATGATAAATAAAATACCTAAAATTCTGGTAAGATTGAGCTAGAGAATGGGAGGGAAAAACAGATATAAGTAAGTAATACCAAGAATAAAAAGGGATGTGAAACTACAGATATAGCAGAAATAAAAAAGATAAAAGAATGCCAGCAAATTGATGTCAATAAATTTGAACACTTGAATACATGACTAGAAAAATACACAACAAAACTGATGCAAAAGAGAAAATTTGTATGACCCTTAAACCATTGCAGAATCAGTAGTTAAAATCTTTCTACAAAGTAAATACAAGACCCAGTCAGTTTTATAGACAAGTATTACTTTCATAAAATTAATCGTTCCAATCTTACACACAAAAGAGGGAATATTGTCCATCTCATTTTATAGAATCAATTTAACCTTATTAGCAACACTTGGCAATAGTAGTATTGTTGTTGTTATGTGCCATGGCGTTGTTTTCAACTCATAGAGACCCTGTACAGGGTGAGGTTGTAAATCTTTATGGGAGCAGAAAGCCTCATATTTCTCTCATGGAACAGCTGGTAGTTTCAAACTGCTGATCTTGAGATTCACAGCCCAATTCGTAACCACTATGCTACCAGAGCTCCAAGAATAGTACAAGAGAGGAAAATTACAGGCCAATCATTTTTTGTTGTTAAGTGCCATCGAGTTAGTTCCAACACATAGCAACCTTGTAAGTTTTTGGAGAAGCGACTAGTAAGTTTGAACTTCCAGCCTCAGTAGGATGCTTATTCTATATCACCACACCAGGACTCCACATATATCTGATACAAAATCCTAAGTAAAATTTTTAGCAAACTAAATATATCAATTTAAAAATTATCATCAAAACACATTATTCTGGAATGCAACTTTACTAAGTTAGAAGTTCTATTCCTAATTTATGTAATCAAAAATAACAGATAAAAGAAAAATATCAATCTCAACAAATGCACAAACTACATTCAATTAAGGCCAACATAATTCATTGTAAAAATTAGCAAACTAGGAATCTCCTCAATTGATAAAGGATATCTACAAAAAAAATTACAAGTGAACATTACATGAGAAGACTTCAAAAACTTCATGAAACAAACGAAATTAAAAGATAATGGCGTTTTTCCACATATTCAATAGTGAAATATTAAAATCATTCCCTTTAAAACCAGGAACAGAACAAGGATGTCCTCTTCTATTCAACAATGTCCTGGAAAATCCTACCAGCATAATGTTGTTATTATTAAGTGCTATCAAGCCAGTTCCGACTCGTAGCAACTCTTCATAGGGTTTCCGTGGAGTCGTGGTGTATATGAACTACCGATCTTTGGTGCAAACAGACCTTGCAGTCGAGTGTTTATCTTACAGCACCACACCAGCATAATAAGGTAAGAAAAATAAGTAGAATATAACAACATTGTATCCCAGTTTGAACTCATAGCATCACCATGACTTGAAGTCACAAAAAATATTCTTAACCTATACATGAGTTGCTGTTTTCGTTGAGTGCCATTGAGTCAGTTCCAACTCATAGCAACCCTGTATAGGATTTCCAAGGAGCAGCTGGTGAGTTTGAACTGCCTACTGTGTGGTTCAAAGTGACCTTGAGGTCCAGTGTTTGATTCCACAGCACCACATCTGGTAAGACTTAATTATCTACCCAAGTAGAATTACATAACTGCTACTCAAAAGGCTGACAGTGCAAAAACATCCAGCAACTCCACGGAAAAAAGGCCTGCTTCCTCAAAGACTGTTATTGTTGTTGTTATGTGACATAGAGTCAGTTCTGACTCATAGCGACCCTTGTACAGGGTTTCTGAGGCTGTACATCTTTAAGACTACAGCCAAGAAAATCCTGTAGGGCAGTTCCGTTCTGTGATATGAGGTCGTTATGAGTAGCACATGACTCCATGGCATCTAACAAACACAACAAATTGGAAGAAGTAAACATATGAAAATATGCTCAGAATCATTAGTAATCCAGAAAAAGAAAAATCACAATAAAAACTAAACATCAAATGCATCTGGTTATCAAAAATGAAAAGGTGAGAAAAAAAGCATTCAAGTGGACAGACAGCAAGCTACTAAAACTCTCATACCTTGCTAAAGGGGGCATCTCTTGGTCTTGGGAAAATAATTGGCATTGTCTGATAAAGGTGAAAGCATTACAAGTTTTACTTCTAAGGACACTGAAGAGTCTCTTGCTTATGGACATCTGCTGACATAAAGGAATTTTCATAGCAGTATTGGAAAGGAGCTGTGGTAGTGTAATGGTTATGAATCGTATTGCTAACCTCAAGGTCAGCAGTTCAAAACTACCAGCTGTTCCGCGGAAGAAAGATGAGGCTTTCTGCTCCCATAAAGATTTATAGCCTTGGGAACCCCATGCAGGGTCGCTATGAGTCAGCACCAACTCCACAGTACTCAACAACAATAATTGCTTTTAAATGACTCCTGGTATATCACTGTAGAATAAGCACTGGACTGGTAACCACAAGGTCAGCAGTTCAAACCTACCAGCTGCTCCTCAGAAATCCTATACAACTCAACCACACTTGACAACAACAAATTGCTTTTTAATAGAAAAATAAATAAATAAACTGGAAAGAACCTTAATGTCAAATAAAGTGGATAAAAAGTTACATGGATAAACATTTGCATAAATGGATTAACATATATTAGAATAACTGAATGAATCACATCTATACATTAGCAAAGATAAATGACAGAAATATCCCAAACAGACTAACTTTTTTTTACACATTTTAGAAATACAGACATATGTGGTAAAGCTATTAAGAAAAATAAAAGTGTGATTAACCTATATTCATAATAGTCATTTTCTCTGGGAGATAGGGAGGGACTCTAAGGGCTTAAACTTACTAGTATTAGTCTATTTCTGAAGCCATACCTTAATTTTAAAATAAAATGTTCTACCACAGAAGATCCTGAATTTCCCATTACAGAAGTCTGTTTCGCTTTACGAAATAACTCATTTAGATGAGCTAGTTTGAGAAATACAAATATTATGTGAGGAACTGGATTTGACTATGCCTGGTGTGGCACTGTAGAATAAGCATCGACAGCTAACCACATGGTCAGTGGTTCAAACCCACCAGCCACTCCTCAGAAACCCTATGCAGTTTTGCTGTGACGCAAGACTCAATGGCATTTAGCAACAAGAAGTATGTTTTAACTCTAAGATTTGATCATTCCTAAATTACCATAATAAGCAGGACAATTGTTGTTTAGTACCATTGAGTCAGTTCTGATTCATTTTCTTGTTGCTGTTGTTAAGTGCCGTCGAGTCGGTTCCGACCCATAGCGACCCTGTATAGGGTTTCTGAGGAGCAGCTGGTGAGCTTGAACTACTGACCTTGTAGTTCAAACGGCTTTGCAGTCTGGTGCATTAACTCACAGAGCCACACCAGGACACCTTGATTCATAGCGACCCCTTATATTGTGTCTGAGGAGTGACAGATGAGTTTGAACTGTCAATCGACATTCAAACCGACCTTTGTGTCAAGTGCTTATCTTACAGCTCCACATCAGGACTCCAATAGGACAATGGATAGCACATAAAAAACAAACAAACAATTATTATTGTTGTTGTTTATATCCCATAGAGTCAGTTCTGACTCATAATGAGGCTATTACACCAACCATTAATTGAATATTTATTTGTACTAGCAGATCCCAATTTTGTTCTACAGTCTAGTTTTCCCTCAAGAATTCAGGAGATTTTCTAGCTAGTGGGACTTATTATATTAAGACTAAAATAATCCTGTGGTCCATTGGTGTACATATAAACATGTGGTCCTATCTTGAGATGTCTAGAAGATGTTTCTTTGGAGTGTGCTTAGATGTGATGTCTAGGATGGCTGCTGCCATGAGGCCACCATAAAAAGGACAGCCTCAGAAGAAAAGCTACTGATCCATGATGGCAGCACTGAGACGATGAATTCATTAAAGTTGGAGCCTTACTTCTTGACTCACTGATAAATAATACATCACCTTAGTGTTTATATTTTCATATTATTTATATGTTCTTACTGAACAAGAAGCCATACCAACTAAAACATTTGCCATGTGCACAGAATTACTGATTTATCACCACAACAACCCTATGAGCTAAGTAGTATTAACAGTATTTACTTTGGGGTCCTGGTATGACTCTGCAGGTTAATATGCTGGACTGCAAGGCCAGTTTGGACCACAGGTTCAGTGGTTGAAGCTCACCAACTGCTCCTCAAAAACCCTATTCAGAGTCGCTATGAGTCAAAACCGACTTGAAGACACTTAACAACAACAACTACAACTTCATAGATGATATAAATAAAATCTAGGGGGAAAAAATCAGTTGCCCAAAGTCACACAACTAATTACTGGCAAATTCTGGAGTGTTTTTAACCAATCCATGTTTTTAACCAACTATGCATTGTAATCTCAATGCTACATACTATTAACTAGCAATGAGCACTAATTACATTCCAAGCCCTTACATTCCTCTGTATGGAAGAAGCTGCTTTCTCAAATTTCTTGGGAGCTGAAATTCTAATTGAATTCAGGTTCTGCCAATGAGTTTAACCTATGTCAAATTTGGAAGACAGAAGACAAGTGAAGATCATCTTCCTGAGGCTGTGCATGCTGAAATGAAAACCTCAGCAGATATGAGTACCCCCAGTGGTTTTCATGTTCTACAATCTAGTCACATGCTCTGAGGGTGTGAGTCAGTGATGGCGGCAGCATCTGTGGTAATAGTGTAAGCAATTACTTGACCTTGGAATTGCATCTCTGATTGACCTTGAAATCAAGTCTAGTGGTAGTTCCAAACTCTACTTCTCCACAGCATTCCCTGTATTAAACCTCTTCTTGTATTTGTTGTTGTTGTTAAGTGCCGTCGAGTCGGTTCCGACCCATAGCAACCCTGTACAGGGATTCCGAGGCTGTAAATCTTTATGGGAGCAGAAAGCCTCATCTTTCTCCCACGGAATGGCTGGTAGTTTCAAACTGCTGACTTTAAGGTTCACAGCCTGATCCGTAACCACTATGCTACTCCATTTAATTTATTGAAATTTAACTCCTTGTATGAAATCACTTCCTACTTGATGTATTTATAATGGCTTCAATAGTAATTGCTTGAAGTAATAAAATCTGAACTCAACAAATAAATACATGAATGATTAGACTACCGTTTTACTGTGTGTATGTGATTAAAGTACACATAATAAAACATTTACTACTTCAATCCTTTTATGTATATAATTCCATGACATACATTATGTTCACCATGTTGAGCAAACATCAACAATTTCATCTCAAACTACCTGTACTTTTTGTATTAGGATATACAAGCAAAGTACTTATTCATCTTTCTGACATAAATACAGTTTATTAAATTTCTAAGAGGATGACATGCTATAACCTCTTTCTCCCACCTTCTCCCCCCAGAGATTAGAAAGTGAAACTACAAACTAGAGATTTCTATCCTTCATGAAACATATCACCTATATTTTTAAGTCAGGTGAATTTTTACAGTAAGTATAATGCATCACCCCTAAAGCTTAGTACTGTTTTCTATTTGTTCAAAAATAGAATGAAATTTTCTGAAAGGGGCAGCAACTTTTATTTACTTTCTAGAATATATGTAGAATATATATTTTTAAAATGTAGCAGTACTCTAGCCTGTGAACACATGTATCAATATCTTCACATATCAGGTCGGAAGAACCTGAAACAATAAGGCTGGAATTCAAATCTCAGCTGAGTTACAAAGAGAGCTGGCTGGCATTAGTCAGTCTCTTGGGTTCTCTGATTTCAGTTTATTCTTAGAAATGTGATGTTTATCTCCAAACTTAATTTTAACTGTTTTTAATACCATATGTGAAAAGGTCTAAGAAATGATATGTTGTTGTTATTGTTTTTAAGTGCCATTGAATCAGTTTTGACTCACAGTAGTTCTTTACAGGGTTTCCAAGGAGAAGCTGGTAGATTTGAACCACCGACCTTAAGGTTAGTAGTCCAGTGCTTATCCTACAGTACCACACCAGGACTCTAAGACCTGGTATAGTCATTGCTCTAAGACCGAGTATAGTAAATAAAATACACATTTTGTTTATTTTAACTACAAACAAATAAAAGTTAAGTTTTCTCTCATTTCCTAAGTATGGTGGTGGTGGTGATTGTGTGCAGCTGAATTGGTTTCAACTCATACCAAGCCTGTATAGGGTTCTGAGGCTATAAATCTTTATGGGAACAGAAACCCTCACCTTTTTCCTGTGGAGTAACTGGTAGATTTGAACTGCTGACCTTTCAGTTAGTAGCCCAGCTCATAATCCACTATGCTACCAATGTTCCTTCCTAAGTATGTTATGGAAGAATTATATTCCTTACCACCTCCAACTCCCCCAAAAAACTGCTCATAAAAAATTTGCATGGAGCAGAAATTCTACATTCTATTCCCTTACATTATAAAATGACAGAAAAATTTCCTATAAGATTGTCAAAACTTGTATGCAGCTAAGTGATAATTCGTTTTCAGCAGGAAGCAGGAAGGAGCCCACTAGTTAAACCCCTTATGGAACTTTTCAGTACTTTGACCTCTCAATGACCTGCTCTGATATCACTCAATACTCTGACATCACTCAATACTCTGACATCACTCAATAAACTAGAATATTTAAGATATTCCAACAAACACAAAAATTGGGGTAGTTCATGTCCCTACAGATTTAAAGTAAATTAAACACTTGTGGTTGTTAGGTGCCATCAAGTTGGTTCCAACTCATATAGATTGTGTATAGAGTTTCTGAGGAGCAGCTGGTGGGTTTAAATGGTAGATCTTGACGTAAGCAGTCCAATGCTGATCCTACAGCATCACACCAGTCATTAAAGCACTCTCTGTATTATCTTTTGTGATTCTGGCACTGATCCACTTATTTCAACATGGCCATTAGAATACTGCTTAAAAAGAAAACAATCAACATGTATATTTAGTGAAATGTGTCTGCAGGAACTAATTAATCCACAAATAAAAAAATACCATATGTGAAAATGACACACAGTCATTACTTTACCATTATTTAGATCAAGCATAAGTTTTGTTATTTTCATGTTAGCATATTGCTGTTCCATTTTAAAATATATATTATTTAAGAGTATACAATGGTTGTGGTGGTGGTGTTTTTTTGAGTCAGTTCCAGCTCACAGCAACCCTCTATAGGATTTCCACGGTGAAAAACCTTTACAGGAGCAGAAAGTCTCATCTTTCTCTTGAGGAACAGAAGTTAGATTCGAACTACCGACCTGGCGGTTAGTAGCCCAACTCATAACTCACTATGCTACCAGAGCTACTTAAAAATTTATTTTCAGGTTGGCAATAAGTAGCCACAGTGAATGCTGACAACTAAAATCCACCTCTTTTCACAAATCTCAGCTTTAGATTCCTTCCTTTTTGCCTCCTTGCAACTCTTGCCATTCTCCTTATGCCTCGATATAAAAATGCATAGTGGAAAGGAGAAGTTAAAAAACGAGACAATAAGAAGTAGTAGCAATCAACAAGAATTTCCCCAAGTATAGATTTATGGAGTTAACTGACTAGACAAATGAAAATTTTATGCATGCTTGCTCAAAATAAAAGTTTTTCTTTATAAATAAATTTTACTACCAGTCATATAGTTACATATATGGTTCAAAATGTAGTTTGGATTCTTTCAAAGAAAATCTGGAAAACCAACCTCGATTGGCTCTTCACCACCTTTTACTTGATTCTCTCCCATTTCTTCATTCTCATAACTGCTGCTCTTCTCAACCCACAGTTCAGATTTTTCTACAGTCAGTCGAAGCTGGTCTAGATCTGCCTTGATTTGTTTGTAGTTATCTACATCTTGATTGGACACCAGTAACTGTACCTGAAAACAGAAGAGTTTCAACCCATCATTTACTGATAGAATGTCATTTATTCCTATTTATTTTATGTCTAAATTCCGAAGTCTTTAAACATATTTGTCTCTTGGTTGAGGTTTAATATTTTTGGAAATTTTATAAATATGTTAAATAGATATTCAACATGAAACCTTACCTGGAAGTATCTGTGAACTCAGATCAAAATATTCTCATGTTAGAGAGGATGGAAAACAAAAATAAAAAGTGAGGCCTAGCAAAACTGTATAGGATTGTTGTTGTTACGTGCCATCAAGTCAGTGCCAATTCACAGTGATCCTATGCACAATAAAACAAAACACTGTTTGGTCCTGCACCAACCTCATAATGATTACTACATTTCAGTCCATTGTTGCCGCCATTGTATCCATCCGTCTTGTTGGGGGTCTTCCTCTTTTTCTCAAGCCCTCCACCTTACCAACATGATATCCTTCTCCAGGGACTGGTCCCTCCTGATAATATGTCCAAAGTATGAGAGACGAAGTCTGACCATTCTGGCTTCCAAGGAGCATTCTAGATGTACTTCTTCCAACATAGATTGGTTTGTTCTTCTGGCAGTCCATGGTAGTTTCAATATACTCCTCTAACACCATTACTCAAATGCATCAAATTCTTCTATAATATATCTTTTTCACTGTCCAACTTTCACATGCATATAAGTTTGTTAAAAACACTGTGGCTTGGATCAGCCTCACCTTAGTCCATGAGTATTGATGCTTAATCATCCAAACAAAATGAAGTGTTTGACAACTTCAATCTTTTCTCTACTTATATGGATATCTTTTATTGGTCCAGTAGTAAGGATTTTTTTTTTTTCTTTACATTGAGGTGCAACCCATACCATAGGCTGTGGTCTTTGATCTTCATCAGTGAGTATTTTATGTCATCTTCACTTTTAGCAAACAAGGTTGTATTATCTGAATATCACAGGTTGTTAATAAATCTTCCTCCAATCCTGATGCCACATTTTTTTTTCATATAATCCAGCTTCTCAGATTATTTCCTCAGCATATAGATTGAATAAGTATGGTGCAAGAATACAACCCTGGCACACACCTTTCATAATTTTAAAGGATTTGGTGTTCCCTTGTTCTGTTTGAACAACTGCCTCGTGGCAGTTGAAACCTTAGCTGAAAGTATCTGTGAACTAAGATCAATACATTCTCGTGCTAGAGAAGATTAAAAAGAAAAAAAGTGAGGCCTAGCAAAACTATATAGGATAGTAAAGTGTCATTTAAAAGATATTTTAGTCCTAATTTCTCTGCAACTGTTTCTAAGACTCTGTTTGGAAAACGGTAGAAACATAAAAGTAAATGAAAAAAATTAAAAGAGAAATAGATATATACTCTAATCAATGATACATTTTATTTTATTATGTTGTTGTTGTTATGTGCCGTGGAGTCGGTTCCGACTCGTAGCGACCCTGCACAGGGTTTCCGAGACTGTAAATCTTTACGGGAGCAGAAAGCCTCATCTTTCTCCCGCGGAACAGCTGGTAGTTTTGAACTGCTGACCATGCGGCTCGCAGCCCGATTTGTAACCACTACGCTACCAGAGCTCCCTTATTTTATTATAATGTGTATGTGTTCTGATATACACAAAATTATAAGGAGCTTTAAAGGGGGCTTCAAAAAGTACATGACAAAGTAGAGTTAAAAGATGGTGGAGAATTTTCCATGAACTTTTTGAAACCCACTCAAGTATATATATTTATATATATATTCATATGACTAGCCTTCTAGTTATTGCACATTCTTGAATATATTCATATAAAACTTCCTAATGAAGATTACAGGAACTGCAGTGGCTCCATACCATAAGCACTGGACTACCAACCACAAGGTCCAAAGTTGGAGCCCACTGGCCGCTCTGAAGGAGAAAGATAAGGTTTTCTGCTCTGCAAAGATGTAAAAGCCTTGGAAACCTTATACAGGGTGGCTATGAGTCAGAACCTACTCAAAGGCACTTAACAACAACAGCAATGAAGATTAATGTTCTACTAAGTGAAACAAATATTAATGAGGTGCATGTAAGCACATAGGCATTACTAATTGCTAGTCTAAAAATTGATGTGTTATTTAAATATCAAAAAGAAAATTATGACATCCACAACAATTATCTTCTCTCAGATTTATGCATTTATCAGTCACAAAACATGTATTTCAGGAATATTGCCCATCTTACCCAAATGTATCAGTAAAAATTGGCATCAAAAAGAAAAGCAGTAAACAAAACTCCAAATATGGTATTATATCCAAATGCTTTCTTAAATACTCCTATCTGTCATTCATATTAAAGACATTAACAAGAGCCCTTGTGGGAAACTCTTTCTAAAACTGATCATGGTCTGCTATCAGTGAAGGCCATACCTATCTTTAAAAGGTGAAAATTGTCCCTAGGGAAAACTACACATTCCCATGAATTCTGCAACCACAAAGTCAGGTTAAATGTTACAAACAACAGTTCAGAGCTTCTTCTATGGAATCATTCAGGGCTCCTCAATCGTACCTGTTTAAATGCCTGTAAAACTTCTGCCCTCTGGCTGAAGTGCTTGAAGAGCAGCTGCAGGGCTCCTGACAGTAAAGGAGGGTAGTCGTGCATAATCAGATGGATGAGCACCCGCAAAAACGTCCTGCCACCTTCATCATCAAGTTGAACTGGATTTTTTTCCTTTCTATAAAGCCAAAAATAATGCGAAAGTAACTTAAATGTTTACAACTACACACACCTATTGTCAAAATTATATAGCCTTTTCTTGATTTAGAAATTTTTAAATGCAAACAGTTTTACTTTCCCCCTCCTCAATTAACAGGAGAGGAAATAAGCACACTCACACAAAACAAAACATGTACTTGTCCTTGAAAGTAAGAGAGACCAATTGTCTCAGTCTGCCCCAGGCTGAGCAGAGTCCCAGGATGTGGGACAATCAGTGCTTAAACTAGGAGAATCTTGGGCAAACTAGATGAGCTGGTCACCTAGAATTAGGGATCCAAATCAATCCAAAAGAATTATAGACCAATAGGGTCACACCCTATAAAGAGGCTTTGGGACGGCACTAAGCAACAAACAACAAGGGTCACCCCTGGTAAATAAGTTTCAGCAGAGCTTCCAAATGAAGACAGACTAGAAAGAAAGACCTCACAATCTATTTTCAGAAATCAGCCAAGGGAGACCTTACAAATCACAACAGAACACAGTCTAACTTGCTTGCTTTGGATGAATCATTGGGAAACACCAATTACTAGAAGGGGCTTCATATTTGGTGAAGTAGACAGCCAGCAAAGGCAAGGGAGATCCTCAGTAAGATGGACTGGCAAAACAGCCGTGACACAGACTCGAACATGCCC
>NW_006408616.1:7710125-7743815 GCF_000296735.1 Chrysochloris asiatica
ACTGTTTGTGAGGGTCGGAAATGTAAAGGTAGATGTTTTATAGCAAGGAGGGGAGTGATTAACTTTTCAATCTAGGAGCAGAGGTCCCTAGGACCATCAAGGGAGAAGAGCAGAGAGTGGGACCCTACCCAGAGAAGCAGTGATGCCTGAAATGGAGCCAGAGATGATGACTTGGAGTGATGGAGCAGCTAGAGACTTTAGATCCAGAGAGGGAGAGCAACTGTGTGCTGAAGACCTGGGGGGTAAGGGGGAAGGATTGCATGGAGGGGATTGTAACCATGGCAATGAGACGATATAAGATAGAATGAATGTAAAACTAATATTCTCCCATGTAAACTATCAAGTAATTCACAATAAAACATTTAAGAAAAAAAAATTAAGAACAAGTATAGGCAGATGATAGAGTATTAGTATGGTATAGATAGTATACAAAATGGCTTAGGAATTATTTGTTTTGGAAAACCATCTTAGGGTAAAGAGAGTATGGGATAGTTTTAATAAAGAGATACTGATTAGCTCTAGACCTTGAATAGAGTAATGGATTTAGACCAAAAAGTGTGAACTTTCTCAAATCATTCCACCATCCTATGTTCAGAATTGTGACAATAACAAAACAAGTTCTGATTTTATTATGAGAATAAAATTACATAATAAGTACAAAGGAGTCATGGGAAAAAGGTACCATATAATTGTAAGTTTTACTTCAAAATGAAAAGTGGAAGCCATGCTCTCACTGCATATCTGAAAACATCTCCTCTTCATTTCCTGAGATTCCATTGTAGTGACCACAACCTTACTAATGAAGACATGGTCCCATCATATAATCATAGCTCGCCATCACAATAGAGCATGATTAGCACTCAATATCATGTCCTTCAGAACAGTCATTTATAAAAAATTCTCAATGCACAAAGTAGACAATATGACACCTAATTTTCTTCATCTTAAATAGTCACTGAATACAGTGTGTTAATAGACCATTTACAGATCCCAAATTTCCAAAAGCTTAGAAATAGAACAAAACAAAAACCTACTGACAACATGTAGCTTAAATATAGTAATGTTATTATCCATCCTTCTCTCTTTTTTGACTATTAAGTAGACTACTTAAAGAAAATTATTTCCCATCCCACACCTAAAGATGTGTTATTCAAAGAATGAATTGAAAAAGCAATTCATGCAAAATTGAGGTTGAGTTCTGTATCTTATTTTGGATTTTATCACTGTCAAATACTGAAGTTATTTCAGTATTCCAAATCTTAAGTTTTTAATTTGCAGAATCAATCTTCAATTCTTAGCAGTTAGTAATGTAAGCACTAAATGAATTTACAAACTGTTTTCCTTTTTTCACTGAGATGATTTACACACAATGAAATACACAGATCTTAAATGAAAGGTTTGGACAGTTTGGACAAAGACATACACTGATATAAACCACATGCCATCCAAATACAATGCTTTTCTATTACCAAGTTGTCTTGTACCCTTTCCCAGTCAATGTCTCCCTTCATCACTCCAATGCCACCAAGAAGCAACTGTTACTCTGATTTCTCACATCATAGATGATTGATTTGATAGGTTTGAGTCTGATTTCAGTTAGTGATCATAACCAAAGGGTTCTCACTCAAAATCATTCTCAAAGTACAGAAAGGCCTCCAGTTGTTTGCTGTTCTGTTCTTGCATGGTCCAGATCAGTATTTGTGTCAGTGACATGCATGGAGTTAAGATGGCAAGCTTCTCAAATATACAGTTAACATGAAACAAGAAAGATAACAAATATAGTGAATGGCTACATCAACTTACAAAACATGGTGAAAAATTATGGCTTAAATCCAACAAAGTAAAAGTTAAGTTTAAAAAGCTCTGCTTGTTTTGTTGGTTAGTTGCTCTAAAGTCTGTTCCAACTCAAGATAATCTCATGTGTGCTGAGCAGAACTACTCCATGGGGTTTTTAAGGCTGAGACTTCATGGAGTAAATCCCCAGGTCTGTCTTCCAAGTTGCTTCTAGGTAGAGCTGAATGCCAACCTTTTGACTAGTAGTACATCACTTCACAGTTTGTACCACCCAAAGAACCACAAAGCACTACACTTAGGTCCAAATAAACCTAACTCAAATAGGTTGTTGTTGTCAACTGCTATTGAATCAATTCCAACTCATAATGACCCTGTATAGGGTTTCCGAGGAGCCGCTGGTGGGTTTGAAACACTGGCCTTGCATTTCAAACTGACTTTGCAGTCAAGTGCTTATCCTACAGCACCACACTAGGACTCCAACTCAAATAGAGGATGGGGAAAATGTGGTATAATCGAGCTCAAATTAGAATTGCAAGTTCATTAGGTGTGAGGAGACAGTCCTTCAGAAAAACCTTATGGTCATGTCTTACCTATTCCCACTCTGCTAGCACCTTTAAGCTTCAGAACAACCTCTGTCACCCACACCAACACTACCCATCCCTGTCCAACCAAGGAAACCTAATGATTTGTCTAAATGTCAACAGAGTAAAAAGAGAGAATTTGGAGCTACATACCAAGGTGCCTGACCACCATCAAGTAGGAAACATCTTTGAGTAAGGGGTCACGTAGTCATGGGTGTAAAAATGGATTGGATAGTCTCCATCACCTCATACATGGTGAAGGTAGGAAATCAGCATCATAAGCTTAGTGCACCTAATTGGACCTACATGACCAGAAGGCAGATTGGCAGAAGGCAGACTTCCTCAGTTAGGATGCCAGGTGGAAGGCATGCATGGAAGAATTCTCTATCTCCACAGGGACAGCTTCCAGAAGCTAAGGGAAACCAGTGTATCATCTAGCTTTGTCATTCAAGTTCCTCATCAATTGTTGCTTTTGCTAAGTGCCATTGAGTTGGTTCTGACTCATAGCAACCCTATGTATACATAACACAACAAAACACTGCCCAGTCCTGCACCATCCTCACAATCATTGCTATATTGAAGACCATTGCTGCTGCCACTGTGTTAGTCCATCTTGTTAGGGGGTCCTTCCAATTGTTTCCTTTACCAAATATGATGTCTTTTTCCAGGGATTGGTCTCTGGTCAGTACCAACTCATAGCAACCTTATGCACAATAGAATGAAGGACTGCCCAGTCCTGTGCCAACCTCACAATCATTGCTACAGTTGAGCCCATTGTTGTTGATGCTGTGACAATACATCACATTGGGGGTCTTCCTCTGTTTCTCCAATGATCCACTTTATCAAACATGGTCTCTTTCTCCATGGGAGTGGTCCATCCTGATAGTATGTCTGAAGTATGATAGACAAAATCTGGTCATCCTGACTTCCAAAGAGCATTCTGGCTATACTTTTTCCAACATAGATCTATTTGTTCTTTTGGCAGTCCAAGGTATTTTTAATATTCTCCTCCAACACCCTAACTCAAATGCATCAACTCTATGATCTTCCTTATTCACTGTCCAACTTTCCCATGCATACGAGGTTACTGAAAATACCATGGCTTGGATCAGGTGCACCTTAGTCCTCAAACTAAAATCTTTGATATTCAACACTTTAAATAGGTCTTGTGCAGCAGATTTGCCTAATGCAATATGTCATTTGCTTTCTTGACTGCTGCTTCCGTGAGTGTTGATGGCTAATCCGTGCAAAATGAAGTGTTTGACAATTTCAATCTTTTCTCTACTTATATGGATGCTGTTTTAGTTCAGTGGTGAGGGTTTTTGTTTTCTTTAACTTTAAATGAAATCCATACTGAAGGCTGTGGTCTTTGATCTTTATCAGTAAGTATTTTAAGTCCTCTGAAAGTGTTCAGCAAGCAAGATGATATCTTCTTCATATTGCAAGTTGTTAACGAATCTTCCTCCAATTCTGATGACACTTTCTTCTTCATATACTCCATTTTCTCAGATTATTTACTCAGCATACAGACTGAATAAATATGGTGAAAGAATACAACACTGACACACACCTTTACTGATTTCCAACCATTCAGAATCCTCTTATGCTGTTCAAATGTCTGCCTTTGGGTCTATGTATAGATTTCTCATCTATGGTTGATACTAATGTACAAGTGGAGGTGTTCCATCTCTGACTGGACAACTTTTGAGGCAGGAGTTATTGCCTCTCTGTTGCATGTTGTCCACTTCATGTCAGTAAGAAAAGCTACCTTTCATGTGCTACCAAGTTCAAGTTCTGATCAGAAGGACATGATACCCAGACCCATTGAATCTTGCTGACATTTATTTACCTACATAGTTATAACATGTGAATATCTGAACCATATTGCTTTGATAAAATGTTGCATCGGGATTACTGAAAAAAATACTATGAATCACTAAGTTGCTACAGTAAAATTACAAGAGCAAAATAGGAAGCCTCCATACAAGAATGTGATTTAATGTGAACTTCTTTATTAGAAGTTTGGAAAGCAAAACAAAAAAATTCTAAGTATGAAAGAAAAAACAATAACTTATCTGAAATGCTATGGTCTAAAAATACTTTTGTCATTCAAATGCATTCATATTTATATAAAGCTTGTCATTTATAAACATTCATGCAATGTATCTCAATCCACACTTATTTAGACAGCCAAGTATGCATATAGTAGTGTTTTAGGCATGGCTACAAGCCAGCTATATAGAACAGAAATAAATTTTATTTTCCTAGTTTTTGCCACGTTAGTTTCTGTCTATGAATAAACCTGAATCATTATTATTGAATTATCTAAGTATTAATTCTAAGAATCTTGTAGACTAAGGAAGACAGGTATATAAAAAGAATGGCAAAATTAGTAAAAGACACAAATTATGTATTTGGAATATTAGGGTTTTGCATATTTTTTGTCCTTCGAAGAGATGCATATTTTTATAAGGCATGTCATCTATATTTATCCTAATGATATTGAGTTATAAAAGAATGTACAAGGTACAGAAGTAGTTCATAGAAAGGTGTCTAAAGGGATACAATTGTTTCACATTCCTGAGGGAGCGGCAATAGGTAGAGCTAGAGATATTGAACTCTGATTATGAAAACTCCTGGGTACCGGCTTAGAGTTGCAGTATCAACCTCTAGAGATGACTGATGAGAAACAGTGAAAAGAGTTGTGTGATTTAGAAAGTTCATTATGGTGGAAAATAGAGGAGTCAAGACTAGAGTCAAGTAGGGAGTGTCAGGAAGCATTCAGTTTCAAGAGTTATTTAGGTGGTAAAACCCTAAGATTTGTGATTAAAACTTTGTTTCTGAAACAAAGCCAAAAGCAAAAACACATGCACGACTGTGTGATTCTTTGTTTAAAAAAAAAAAAAATTAACCGGACTGACAGATTACTTTCATAAGTTAAATTTAGTAAACGCCTACTATTTTGTACTGAGCTTTCTTAACAAATGTGTTAGAAATAGAAACCAGAGTTCCTGCATATGAGAACGTTACCTATATAAAAAGCATCATGAAAAAAAAAATAGAAGAAAATATAGAGTGTCGATTTTAAAAACAGAAAAAGAAAAGAAACCTGAATTTTAAATGTAGCTTTGCAAACTGAGTGATAGGAAGCAAATTGTTGAAGCTCTCGAAGAAACTACTTTCAGTCCAAAATAGTGAGTTGTAGGACTGTGATAAGAAGTAAGTATAAAAATATGAAAAAATTAGAAATATACAAAGTATTCAATATAAATAATGGGTACATTATAAAGCAAATGTATATGTCAAATGTAGCCTAGCACATGATAGAAACTGAGTGATAAAAAGTTATTTTGTTCCTTTTATATATACATCTGATGGAGGGGAGAGAAAGGAACATCATCTAGTGTAGATCATGTATTTGAGAGTCAATATAAAGAGAGATTTAGTGGACAAAAACAAACAAAATGCTCTCTTAAGCATCATTGGTAATGAAAAGAAGGTTCCCAGAAAGAAAGAAAAACAAACTCATTGCCATCAAGTTGATTCCATCTCACAGTAACGGGCAGACTAGAACTGTCAACGCTGTAAATATTTACAGAAGTAGACAGCCACGTCTTTCTCCTGCAGAGTGGCTGGTGGGTTCGAACCACCCACCCTCTAGGTAGCAGACAAGCACTTAACTGCTACGTCACCCAGGCTCCTTAAGAGAAAGTTACACCAGTACTTTTCTTAGAACTTATAAAAGCTGAAGAAGAAAACCCACTAACAGTGTAAACGACAGTATTCATTAGCCAATAAGGACTCAGAAGTCATCGTTAACACCGAGGCAGCGGAAGTACCAGACTCGGAAGATCTGAGTGTCACAAGGAAGTTTTCGCAACATCTCTAAAAAAGGATTCTGGAAAAGACTTGCTTCCCAAAACAGGTTTCAAATGCCAGTGATGCTGGGGCATTGGGAAGTACGTAGCTTCTAGAACTTTTTCTTGCCTAGAACTTTGCTATCCTTTAAAATTTCTCAATGTTACATTGTTCTCCCTAGTCTCTATTTTCTATGAGATCTGAATCTTCCCTCAACTTTTATAAACATATAACTTTTCTGGAAGACAGCAGAGAATACTAAGATTGCCACCCCAGTTTTCCTTTTATGAACAAAGAACTCCTGGCCCAGTAGTTTAGCCCCCTATGCAGACTGACAAGTCCAAAGAGGATATCCCCAACCAAGGTCACACACCCTTTTCAGGACATCCTATGGCTATGGGGGCATAAAGGCCCAGCTGCCTCACCTTTACGGGAGGCAACTCTGAAAGGACATCCAGCTTCAGACTTCCCTGATGCCTCAACTAACTGCATCACACCCCAAACGTCTCCCTTTGCCCAGTCCTGTTTCTTTCCCTTCCAGTCAGCTGGTGTTGATTTTAGGAGTTCTCCCTAATACATTTCTTTCACGATAATTTCTGTCTCAGAGTTTGCTTCCTGAGGCACACAGTCTGCAATAAATAACTCTAGAGTGGCTAAGGGAATTTCTGCTGATGTTGCTTTTGCTGTTACTTAAAAATCTGTGAAAGAATTTCAAGGCACCATGAGAAGAACATATTCATCTGATTCAGTACACACAGACACATAGAGAAAAAGAAAGAAACTTATCGCTGTGAATGAGAACACACATAGGTACCTGCCTCTTCTTGAAGGTAAAGCTTCCCCTCCGTAGAAGAGTATGCTTTGGATAGAGATGAAATACTGGCAGAAGGAAAGTGCATATGGGAAGTAAGTGTAAAGAACAAAATGCATCGTGCTGTATGAAGCAGGGGCACCTCACTTAAAGCAGAGACATAAAGACAGGTATAATAAGGCCATTTACAGGGGAAAAAATGGGATGCTGAGAGACCAAAAGCTGCTGTGAAAAATTAAGCCAAGAAATCAATGGAAGATATTTTCAAATGACAAAGAGTAATTATGGTGTCTTCCTTCTGCAAGTAAATCTTGCTAACACTTTTAAGCAGAGTGAATTCTAGTACAAATATAAATCCTTTGCAGAGACCCAATAAAAAGTCCAGTCAGACAAAAAATTTAAAGGAGAAAAGGAACATTAGAGTGAATTCTTTTTAAATGAAGTTAACTGGTACCTAGGTACTGATAGTCAGCTTTGGTCCTTATGCTTAACCATGTTTCTATTAACGCTCATCCCCCATCTCAAATATATACCTTCTCAGAGGTACATAGGTATTTTGAACGAGCAAGGAATCTGGGTTCAGGGCACTGTGACTGGTCTCTACAAAGAGCCATCACAGCTATTAACTAGAAGGTACACTTCATGGATATTTGCTATAAAGAATGATTTGCACCACACTTTTAAAAAACACTATTCGGGGAATAAATAAAAATGACATACTAGCCTCCAAAGAATCAGTTTTGAACTGAAAGAGACTGTGAAGATTATATTTAAATTCTAATTTTATAAAGGAGTAAAGTATTTTCTGGCAGATTTTCTGTCTGCAAATATTTTCTGCCTTTCCTACCCATGTAACAATTAAAAAAAAAAAAAAAAAGTTTACGCTCCACACCTCTGGTGTCAATTTTCCTTCTCCTTTTCAGAAGTAACTATGTAGCCAGAATAAGCATTTCAAGGGGGATCATGTGAATTTCCTGACTGAACCCCCACACACAAAAAAAAATTAAATTCAAGAGGAAACTGGTAATTTGCCACACGACGGCTATTTAAACAAGCTCTTACTTTCTTCTTTAATAATATATAAGGAAGCTTCAAAAAGCTTATGGGGAAAAATTCCATTATCCTTTACTTCCATGTTTCCATGTTGTTGCTATGTGCATGGAGTTGGTTCATAATGACCCCACAAACAACAAAACAGCACACTGCCCAGTCCTGTGTCATTCTCCCAACAGTAGGTACCTTGTGTCCACTGTGGCAGCCACTGTGTCAGTCCACCTCCTTGAAGGGCTTCCTCTTTGTTACTGACTCTCTACTTTACCAAGTATGTTGTCCTTCTCCAGGGACTGGTCCCACCTGATAATATGTTCAAAATGAGCAAGACAAAGTCTCTCCATTTTCACTCCCAAGGAGCATTCTGGCTATACTTCCAACACAGATTTGTTGATTCATTCTTCTGGAAGTCCATGGTATAGTCAGTCTTCTTAAAAATACAACAATTCTACTTCAGTCTTCCTTTCTCACTGTCCAGCTTTTGCATGCATATGAAGCAATGGAAAAATACCATGGCTAGGTCAGGGGCAGTCCAAAATGCCTTTTACTCCTGTCTCTTCTGTCTATTCCCTACACTGGATCGGGTTCACACAATTGTAAGTCACCCAAAGAAACTAATCCTTTTTGGGTGGTGGTGGTTGTGTGCCATGGAGTTGGTTCCAACTCATACAGACCCTGTATAGGCTGTACATCTTTAGAGGAGCAGAAAGCTTCATCTATCTCCTATGGGAGCAGAAAGCCTCAACTTTCTCCCACAGAGTAGCTAGTAGATTTGAATTGCTGACTTTGCGGTTAGCAGTCTAACTAGTAACCCATGACACTATCAGTGCCATTTAATTCTTTTAAGATAGAAGGGTACTATCAAGTTTTGGTGGCTACTTATACCTTTTCCCTAGGACCACTGGCACTTGGAACTTCAAATCTGAAACCTCAAAGGAAAGGAAATCCTAAAAGTAAATTACATTCTCCACTGATTTTTTTTTAAATAATTTCCCATTTTCACAAACACACATGCCAACAAAACAAAATATCTGATTACTTACTTAAACAAGACCCACATTTTAGTATTCAACTATGGAAACTCTCAAGAACTTAAGAGTTGTGAAAAAGCAAAATGATAGAAGATTAAAAGAAATCATTTAGTTCTGTTTTGGTCTTTACTGAGTTCCAGAAATGTAATTTTCTATGATGTATTGTCTTTCCAAATCATGATGAATTCAAGGGCGGGGAAAAATCCATGAAAAGACCCAAAGTTTACTCAATGGTGAAGACTTTATTCCTCTATACTAGAGGTTTCAAATGTGCACTCCAGCCCACTCAAACAATAAACTTGGATAAATAGGCAAATATTAATGGCACAGTTAAATAACGAATCAGACCCAAACCATTTAGAGACTGTCAAATTTTCTTCTTTAGTGTATTATGTATTCAAATGTAGATGGTACTCTCATTATTCTGAGTTAAAATATGTCATGTGACTCATTGGTGGAATGCGTAAGTGAGATTCACTTTTGTCCCCAACTATTTCAATGAGTCTTTACTGGAACAAAATATATAGCCAGCCTGATCTTAATTATTAGTAGTTTAAAACCTTGGATTACATAACTTTTAGCAAGCACCAAAAAAAAAAAAAAAAAAGAACACTTCAAAAATGGAATGTTTTCAAATTATATTTCAAAATCCAGTTTATCAACTGGTATGTATACTTTATTTTAACTTCTGGGATATGCATTGGACTGCTAACCACAGGTCAATGGTTCAAACTCACCAGCTGTGCAGGAGAAAGATGAGTTGTCTGTTCCCACAAAGATTTACAATCTCGGGAACCCTATAAAGGGTCACTATTAGTCAGAATCGACTTTATGTCAGTGACTTCAGTTTGGTTTTTATATGTGACCAAAAAAGCACTACTTGATATAAACCGTCTGTCTGAAAGCTCAATCACACTGAACGCACTATGCATTTTAAGTCACTGAGAGCAAATGATCAGCATTACGCAAAGCAAACTGTCTCCACATCATAGATTGCTAGAAATAAATTCCCTTTTTGTTTTAAAATATTTATTAAATACATAACCACTGAAAAGTTGATAGTTTTAAGGATTTGAATCTTCTATTTTTCCATTTCTATTGCCACCTCCAGGCCAATATCCTGATAATTTTCTGAACTGACCATCTCTAGGGAACAAAAAGGGACCCCTGGTGTGGCGCTGTAGGATCAGCACTGGACTATGATCCACAAGATCAGAAGTTCAAATGCACCAGCTGCTCCTCGGAAACCTACACAGGATCACTATGAGTCCGAACCCACTCGACTGTACTTCACAACAAGGGCACAAAAATGAAAAGCTGATTCTGAACCTGGGAATTTCTGCTGAACACGCCAACCAAAGTTACTGTGGTAGTGAGCAGCCACAGACTGAAGTCAGACTCGAACCCCCAACCAGCTCCAGTATGAGGTTGATTCTAGTGATACCAAGGTGGACTGCACAGTAACCAAGAATCCAGAAAAAGAAAACGGAAATGGCCACTTTCCAGGCAAGTCAAGTCCCTGGCTTCCAACACGAATCACTAACATAGAAACCTACAGTATTTGCCAAAAAGACCAGTGAATGTTCCACATGCATGCCCTATTTAACACTGACGCCACTGAAGCTGAGGTGAAATGGTACTCCAGAATTGGAGATCTTTTCCTTCTACTCACTCCTCTTCTTCCATTTCCCTGCACCTGACCCACCAAACAAACATCTTAGCAGGCTATGAAGGCACTCATTTCTCTAAGTTTCCAACCCCAGCTGTGCTGTGCTATGCTGGCATATAATTGTTGTAGGTAGCAGAGAATTGGTTTTCAACTTACAGCATACCATGTGATAGAATAGAACCGACCCCATAGGGCTTTCTAAGCTTTCTGTTCCTGCAAAGACCTACAGCTTCGGACACTCTAAACAGGGTCACTACAAGTAGAACCGACTTCATGGCACTTAACAACAACATGAGTCGTCCCGGTCTTTCTCCCTCAGACCCACTCGGTGAGGTGAAAATGCCAATGTACTGGTTAGCAGCTGAGCACTTAACCATTGTTCTCCTTGGGGTAGGATTATTAAGTGGTGAATTGGTCAGAAGGATTTATTGCACAAAATTTATCAAGCATAGTATGACAATAGAAAACTGTATCACTCACTTGAAGGAACTAGCTTATCTATAAACAATGCTTATAAAATAACTTTCTATTAAAAAAAATAAGTGCTTTGCAAATGAATTCCGATTGGAAACACACTTCTACTTAAGTAAGAAAATAGATTCAAATAATCTGGATATAAGATTCTATTATAATACCAAGTGTACTGTATATTCAAACCATTTGGATGTATAGTAACTGGGTATTGCAATGTGGGAATACAGTCACACCTCTGTGAACTGCTCTTCAAAATAGCAGCTCTTTTTCCCCCCAGGTACTTTCCATAATCTAGGATTTCCTCTCTGGCATCCATCCTTGTCTCAGCCTGCACCGCAGGAATTTTTCCCAGGCCTGACAACCCTCTCTCCATGTTTGGAGATTCCAGAAATGTGTTCCCTCTTGCTTCTTTTGTTAAGAATTTAGAGTCTAATAAAACTTTTGTTAGGAATTTATAGTCTAGCAAGAGTCAGCTATAATAACACACCTAGAAGCATTATAAAAAATAATTCTTTAAGTTTGAAGTGTCAATTGCATAAAACAAATCCTTTTTCCCAGCTAATTGAGTTTTTAAACACTTTCAAATGTTGGGGAAGAATTACAAGAATTTTACGAAGAATTCTCACCCGTATACCTTTTGCCAAGATCTTGATTGGATTCACAGATTTGGCCATATGTGCACTCTGTCTCCTAGAGGACAGAACCGCCCCTAGGTTTCCAAGGCTTTAGAACCTTTATGGGAGCAGATCAACAGGTCTTGTCTCCAATGGAGCCTCTGGTAGATTTGAACTAGAGAGTTTGGGGTTAAGATTAAGCACTGCGCCACCAGGACTCTATGTATCGATGTCTGTTGATGGCTATGTCTATATGCCTGTGCTTACACAGCTATGCCTATATATCTATCTATATCCATATATTTATTTCTATGTATCTATGTCTATGCTCTATGTCTGTCTCTACTGATACCCTAAACACTCTGAAAGTTAATAGCAAAATCATAACCTTTTACCCCTGAATTCTTCACCATGTATTTAGTGAAAACACAATTTTTTTTTTTTTTACATAACCACAGTACAATGATAAAACTTAGGAAACCTAATGGATACAATACTACTACCACACACATATACATCCCTATTCAAACTTCAACAGTTGTCCCAAAAACATCTACTTCAGGCATTGTTTTTTTTTTCCTCCTAATCCAGAATCCCATACTGTATTTAGTTTTCAAGTCACTTTAGTTTTCAAGTCATTCTTCTTCTTCAGTGCGGAGCAGTTGCTAAACCTTTATTTTAGAAAGGAGTCATCTCTTTCTAAAAATCCTGTACTTTGCCCATGACTGTTAATCCCTCACGATGAAAAGCAGATTATGAATTTCTGACAGAACATTACATAATTAATTCTGTACCCTTCTCAGTGTATCATATCAAGAGGAACAAGATGTTGCTTGGTCCCACTTTTGTTGTTGTTTTATTTAAAATTTTGTAGTAGGTTGACTTGGCTTCAAAAAAAAAAATCTACATTATGACTGATCCCCTATATAAATGTGAATTTTAAAGACATTTAATGGGTCAAATTCTAAACCTTAACATATAATCTTTCTACATACAATTTTCTAAAATATTAGATCATTGGCATAATAATAATGAAGCAGTACAAAGGATAAGAATGCTAAATTTTTATGCTTTAATTCTTAATAATGCTACTAACTTGCTAACAAATCTTCCTGTTATTAGTGGCACTGCATGAACAAAACACTGCCCAGCCTACACCAGCCACACAGTTGTTAGGCTTGAGCCCACTGTTGTTACCACGGTGTCAACCCATCTCACTGAAGGGCTTCCTCTTCATCACTGACCCTCCACTTTCCAAGCATGATGTCCTTCTTCAGGAACTACTCCCTCCTGATCACATGCCCAAAGTGCCAGGGACAAAGTCTTGCCATCTTCGCTTCTGGCTGTAGTTCTTCCAACAAAGATTTGTTTGTTCTTCTGGGAGTCCACGGTACTTCAATTTTCTTCAACACCATAATTCAAATGCATGGAATCTTCTACAGTTTTCCTCATTCATTATCCAACTTTGATAGGTATATGAAGCTACTGGAAATACCATGGCTTGAGGCAGGTACACCTTAGTTGGCAACCTGATATCTTTGCTCATTGATACGTTAAAGGGCTGTTTTGCAGCAGATCTGCCTAATGCAATATCCTTTGATTTCTTGACTGCTGCTTCCATGAGTGTTGATTGTGGATCCAAACAAAAGGAAATCTTTAACAACTTCAACCTTCTCTCCATTTATCATGAGGTTATTTATTGGTCCAGTTGTGAGGATGTTCATTTTCTTTACACTGAGGTGCAAACCATATTAAAGGTTACAATCTTCGATCATCATCAGTAAATATCCCAAGTTCTCTTTGCTTTAGGCAAACAAGGTGGTGTTATCTGCATATCACAGGTTGTTAATAAGTCTCCTCCAATCCTAAATGCCATGTTCTTCTTCAAATCATCCAGTTTCTCTGATTATTTGCTTAGCATACAAATTGAAAAAGTATGGTGAGAGTATACAACCTGACAGACACCTTTCCTGATTTTATACCATTCAGTAATCCCCTGGTGGTGGTGGATGGTGGTGGTTATGTACCATGGAGTCAGTTCCAACTCACAGCGACCCTGTATAGGGTTCCCAAGGCTCCTTCAGGAAGGCATTCCTCCCGTAATCCCCTAGTTCTGTTCTAATGACTGCCTCTTTGTCTATGCACAGGTTCCTCATAAGCACAATTAAGTGTTTGAAATGTTATCCATACTTTGTTCTGATCTATACTAACAGATCGTGGTGGTGGTTGGTGGTTATGTGCCATGGAGTCAGTTCTGACTAGAGCATCCCTATACAGGATTTCCCAGGCTGTAATTTTTCACAGGAGCAGAAAGTCTCATCTTTCCCTAGCAGAACTGCGGGTAGTCTCAAACTGCTGACCTTGATGAACAGTACAATTCATAATCACTATGCTACCAGCTAGCGTAGTGGTTACGAATCGGGCTGCGAACCTTAAGGTCAGCGGTTCGAAACTACCAGCTGCTCCGCGGGAGAAAGATGAGGCTTTCTACTCCCGTAAAGATTTACACCCTCGGAAACCCTGTACAGGGTCGCTATGGGTCGGAACCAACTCGATGGCACTTAACAACAACAACCAGAGCTTCATAATAGATCTTAGACAATTTAATTTATCTCCAAGACTATATATGCTTTTTATATATTATCTAACTTGGTATTTTAAAAGAAACTTTTTATAGAACAACCTGAGATCAATTGAACATTCATTTCATTTGCATTTTGGCAACTTCATGAGCAAATAGCACATCCCTGTGAGGCAGCTCCTTTTCTAAAGCACAGAGTCACTTTCAAAAATACATCTCAAGGAAGTATTGACAAAAAATATAACATTTTAGATTTTCTGTCTTACAAGAAGAGATATACCAAAAAGGAATCTAGAGTGAAATGTTTTGCTACAAAGGATTTGTCTTTACAAATGCAATTTAATGATATTATATAAATAGTTAAAGCTAATTACTACAAAAATGATTCCTTGTGGTTTTTAGGATTTAGAAAAATGAAGGTAAGCCTAACATAGCAACTTCCCTCAGAGATATCATCAATATGGTTATCGTTGTTGTTGTTGTTGTTAAGTGCCATCGAGTCGGTTCCGACCCATAGCGACCCTGTATAGGGTTTCCGAGGGTGTAAATCTTTACAGGAGTAGAAAGCCTCATCTTTCTCCCATGGAGCAGCTGGTAGTTTCGAACCGCTGACCTTAAGGTTCGCAGCCCGATTCGTAACCACTACGCTACCAGAGCTCCTTATCGTAAGTATTATTAAATCATACTGAAAAACAAACCAAAACAAATCCATTTTTCTCACAGTTTACATCATTCACCTAATCCTTGAAATATACAAATGAAATAATTAACTCTGATTAAGTATGGTCCTTAAATTCAAATTAATTTCAAATATACCAAGAACTAGAATAACAGATCAGATTATGGGGACATTTACTACTATAGTAAATAAACACATTCAAAGGCTTCCATATAGTCTTTCCATTTTTCTCAACTTATTCTCATTGTTCCTCCCTTTTCCCTTCTCCATTCTCTCTTATATACAATGTGTCATAATTTTACGATGAAAGTCTTATAGATTACTCTGAGCCATTTCAACACGCAAGTTGAGGTTATCTATTATTTCTAAACGTATTCTTCAATTGTAGTCTTAACCGTCGGTTCAGTTCCATTGTTTTTAGTTTGTCTTCTTCTTTTCCTTTTTCAGGAACTCCAATTATCCATATGATGACTCTTCTTTGCCTGACTTCCATTCCAACCACTTCATCTCTAACCTTTTCACTTGTTTCTTTATATCACTTTCATTCTCCTTCTTGTTACCCTACCTTTCTTCGTGGTCCTGTATTATCTTTTCATTCAAATTGTTGATCCCTTTGGCACCTTGCAAGTTTATCTGTAGTTCTATAAAAAGTAAATTTGATCATTTTATTTGACTTCTTTCCTGAGTTCAGTCAACTTTCATATCAATTCTTCCTGGGCTTGGGTCTATTTCCATATTTAGATGTTTTTTGTTTTTGTTTTTGTTTTTTTAATTTTATGATGCAAGTTATTTTTCATGTGTCAGTGTTTAACTGAAGATACTTAATTTAGTTTAGAGTGTCATGTTATAATTTGTGTCTGCTTCATAGCAATTATTCAGAGAATAATTTCCATCAACTGTGATATTTTGATTCTCCATTCTGTTTTGGTCTTACAATAGTTTCATACAGAAGACTAATTACATGTATGTTTTTCACCCACAGGGTTGACAAGAGGAGATGATTTACACGATTTCCTGGTTCAACAGCACCCTCTCCTGTCAGAGTAGCAAAGTGCAAGGGCTTAAAATTTGGCTTCACCACAGACTACGCCTACCACCTATGTATATAATTTTAAGTCCCTTCCTCTTTAATAAGTGTTCTTATTTACCTAGATTCTTTTTTAATATTTCCACACTTAGAATGGACTTTCTCTTTTTGAGGGTGACTTTTCTCAATCTTCTCCTGTCTCTTTCACACATTTTCCCAGAAACTCTTAACTGCTAGAAAGGTTTGTAGTGGAAGATGCTGCTACTAAAAATTTAATGTTTATTTCTCTACTTAAAATAATTAAAATTTAAAATATCTTCTGTCTTCTAGTTATGTTGAATGGCAGGGGTTTATGTGGCTTACTTTGTTTCTTATTCATCGATACCGTTTGGGGAGGGTGTAGGAAAAATTGAAATTTAGCTACCTGGATGTCCTTCGTTTATGATTCTTAATCAGATAGTTCATCCTTATATCTGAAATCTGATTTCAGGTTTTACCTTTGTAATCGTGTCTTCCTTACTATAGCGGATAATACTGTGCTCCATTCATATCTCCTCTTCAGAGCTGACGTACCTATTCTCTCCGTTGCTGGATATCATAACTGCTGGCTACTCACAGTTGTGACTCTCACTAGGTATAAACCTTGACCATAGAAAAAAGTCCTTGCTCAAGGTTATCTATACTCTCCACCGTGAAGCCAGCAGCTAATGACTGGCTAATACAAGGATCTAAAGCCCAGTCCCCTTGCCTTTACTTTTGACAACTTTGAAGGGTCATCCTAGCTCCCTATAGGAATAGCTGAGGTCTCAGCTGTCTCTGCATTGTCTATCAGCTTTTATGTCAGTCCAATTTTATCTTCTGACTTTCTTATAGATAGATATACTGAGTGCATGCTTCACTAAACCTTCTGCAAAGAATTCTCTGCCACGAAGTCTGTTTTCAGTGCATCTAACTTAATCTAAGACTATTATCATCATATATAGTACACACTGAGTTATAAGCCAAACATTGTTCTGTTCTGCATACATTGTGTGTTGTTGTTAAGTGCCATCAAGTCAGTTCCAACTCATAGTGACACTGTATAGTGTTTCCTAGGAGCAGCTGGTGAGCTTGAACCACCGACCTTGTGGTTCAAATTGACCTTGCAGCCCGGCACATTAATCCACAGCGCCACACCAGACTCCATACATTGTATGTTGTTGTTAAGTGCTGTCGAGTCGATTCCAACTCGTAGTGATCCTGTGCAGGGTTTCCAAGGAGTAGCTGGTGAGCTTGAACCTCCAACTCTGCAGTCTAGCGCATTAACCCACAGCGCCTCATTCACTTAATTCTCACAAGGCAGCTGGGGTTTGGGGAGTATGTGTCTTATCATCTTTATATCTCATATCAGAAAAGAAAATCAGAGCAAAGATAAGTATCTTGCCCAAGCTACCAGCCACTCCATAAGAGAAAGATGAGGAGATCTGCTCCCTAAAGATCAGGAGCCTCAGAAACCTTATGGAACACTTCTACTGTGTCCCATAGGGTTGCTACAAGTCAGACTTGACTCGATGCCAGTGGGTTTGATTTAGTTTGGTTTGCTTTTCCTTAATAAATGGAAAAGGAATCATTTGAATCCAGTCACTCTGACTCCAAAGTCCAATTTCTTGTCTGCTTCACTATGTTGCCTCTCATTCATAGCACAGTCTGCTTCTGACACATACCAGGATAATTACAAATAATAAGGTGATTTATTTTTTTTAACGTACAGCATTCTCATTAATGGATTGGCCGTAATGTGAGTTACTAAGGATGGAACTCAATTTCATGAATTTTGTCTTTCAAAGCTCTAACATAAAAAAATAAATAAATAAGACAAGCATGCTTGCAAATCTATCCTATTATAACTCAGTCCTAAATAGGATTACTATTTATATGTTAATATGTATACATCTATTATCAATTTGTTTGTTGTCATGTGCCATGGAGTCAGTTCCAACTCATAGCGACCCTGTACAGGATTTCTGAAAGTGGCTGGTAGGCTTGAGGCTGCTGGCCTTGCAGTTAGCGCCGTAAGCAGTTCATTGGTAAGCTCTCCTCTTTAGGTTCATTTTGTTATTTTGTATCCAAGTAATGACAAAAAGATTGTAAATTTTCATAAAAATTCTTACCTCCATCTTGAAATTTGCTTAGTCTTTCAAAATAGGATGACATGGGGACCTGTACAATATCTAGGATAGCCAGAAGTGTTCTTGTCAGCCTCAGTAACTCACTGAAACTATAAAATCCAAAGTAGATAAGATTCCGAGCCAAGTGGACCACCTGGATTTGAAAAAGAAAATGGGGGTGGGGTGAAAAACAAAAGAGAAATATTAAGAACTGAAATAAATTGGCATTTTTAAAAATTAAAATAGTTCAAGTATTCTTAAACTTTCTAATTCTTTAACCCATAATACTTCAAACACCTGCAAAAGCTTACCAATTGGATCTTAATCTAATCAAGTTCATAAGTAAATCCAATTAAGACAAGCTAACCAACCCTAGAAAGAAGACAAGATTTGGGGGCATTAAGCAGGTTAAAGAAGTTTGTATTAGAAGTGTTTATCTTTCAACTAAATTTTAACTCATTTAAATCAAATGATATCATTTAATAAGTGGCTGGTGTTGTTAAGTGGCTTCAAGTCGATTCTGACCCATAGCGACCCTGTACAGGGTTTCTGAGGAACAGCTGGTGAGCTTGAACAACTGACCTTGCAGTTCAAATGGCTTTGCAGTCTGATGCATTAGCCCACAGCGCCACACCAGGACTCCTTAATAAGTGGTACATTAATTAATTATTGTTAAATCAAGTTCCAATGTTAAATTACTCATGAAATTTGTCCAGAAATATATGTTTCCTCGTCTGCTTCTTACGAGGTCTTGTGAATACCACAGAGTAAGCCAGGGTGAAAGCCACCCTCAAGATGACAGCCAGCGCATAGTCTCACCCCACATCATAATGGAACTATGTGACCACTGATACGCAGTAGAAGTATCACTGCCAAGATTGCATTATAAAAACCTGCAACGTCCACCTTGTGCTAGTCCTCCTATTAGATGGTTCACTTTGAGGAAGTCAGATGCTATGTTGTGAGAACACTCAGTAAGTCTATGGAAAGGCCCAGGTGGTAAGGAGCTGAGCTGTCTGGTCACAATCTAGCAAGGAAGGCCATCAACAACCACGTGAGTGAGTTTAGAATGAGAGCACCCCAGATGACCAAAGTCCCAATCGATGAGCTTGACTACAACATCCTGAGTTAACGTAAGGTCCCTGCTGAGCACTCCAGGATCCATGCTAACAGAGACCATGAGATAATAAGAATTTGTTGCCTTAGATGCTAAGTGTTAGGGTAATTTGTTCTATTGCAATTGATCATTCATACAATAGGTAACAAGTAATAGTAATTTCTCTATAATTTTACATAATATTCCCAAAATGATATTACAGCTATAAAATATTTCAGGTCAGTTTAATGAAGTTTTTTTAAAACACCAGTTACTCAGAGATCAAAAAAAGGGTCCCCAACACATTATGTTGTTGTTGTTAAGTGCTTTGAGTCAGTTCCGACTCATAGTGACGCTGCGGTTTCTGAGGCTAAGCATTATATTGTTGTTGTTAAATGCCATCAAGCCATTTCTGACTCATAGCGACCTTGTATGGGATTTTCAAAGGGCAGTTGTTGAGTTTGAACCACCGACCCCGTGGTTCAAACCAACTTTGTGGTCCAGTGCTTTAACAAATGTCTTTGTTCAGTAAACACAATAAAAAGTTACACAAAAAGAATGGGGAGAAAAAGAAAAACAATATTGAACATCAAGTATAATCAACGAACCATGTAAGTCTGTCTTTTAGTCAATGACAGAGAAATGAACTAAGCTACTTAATTACCATAACATCCAGAATATTAGAGGGAAAAAAGGATTTATGTTCAATGTAACAAATTTCTTATATAGAATATTTAATAGCTTCACAAATACATTGATTCAAAAAAAAATACCTCAAACGTCAGTTTGTTTTTTTCTTTATCCCCAAAAGGAAAGGGTTGATTTACAACTTCTTTCAAGTATTCTTCAACAAATTCCATTGTCAGTGCAAATTTCCTCTTCATATCATTTCTTGAAGAATCTGTTATAGAATCATATCTGGAAAGACAGAAAGAAGGGAAACTGATTACAATCATTTACAAAGAGGAAAAGACATCATATTAATTTGGCTTCAAAATCTTGGGTAGATTAGCTAGCCTTTTCTAGGTGTTGTGTTATATCTGTAAAATAGGGCTATCATAAACTGAGTTCACACATGTAAAGCACTACATCAGAGTCTAACATGATATTAACATTTAACCACATATTACTCTTGTTAATAAATAATAAGATTTTTATTGTTTTCAGAATCTCTATTCTCAGTAAGAATTGTCTTTTTACTCTATAATTTGAGTGTTGTTTTTCCCTTTAGAAGAATAACAACCTGAATTAGAACACAGCAGAAATGCCTTCTCATACACCCATTTTAAAACTGAAGACATTTATTTGGTTTTGAGTTCATGTGCTAAATTCAAAAGCCTCGAGAACATTTTCTGAACATACTCATGAATCGTGATCTTTGTGGGAATTTCTGTCCAGAGTCTGGCATAACGAACAGGCACCACAGACTCTTGGGGATCCCGGTCAACATGCATGTGGAGCATGAGGCGACAAAAAGATGCTCGGAGGTCAAAGGGCAGGCTCTCATCTGACACACACCGCAGAATCAAATCTACAGAGAGCTGTGTAGAAATCTGGTTTATGGCCAGATACTGACGATCCAAGCACATTCTTGCAAAGAGGTTTAGCTGGTACCTTCAAAATATTAAACATATTACATTATTTGATAAATTTGATGAAATTCTGAAATAACATATTACTGATCAGTTATCTACTTTGATGATACCACGGTTCAAGGGTATATAACATTGGCATGAAACTCTTCTGGTAGTAGGTTAACTAATCAAATGGAAACATATACTCATATATGAAACTGCCCCTATGTTGGTTCAATGTCCATTTCTCTAATGGTTCCAATAGTATGAGTCTGGTATAACATGATACTGGACTCCGGTTGCCAGGCACCTAGGATACAAACATATTAAGTCTAATACCTCACATGAAGCTATCCCTCTCTACCTTCTCCAGTCCCTCGGCTGCAGGCTCTAGTTCCTGAATCAAATAAAACCAAGTCAAATGGTATCAGTACACTCGGATTCTTCAGCCTCTGAGATCAAGGATTAGCCTTTGGAGACCAGGGAAGGTGAGTCATTCTCTTACTTTCTCTGATTCCTGACATTTGGGTCCAACATAGCCCAAGGGCTTTTGCCTTGCAATCCTATCACTTAAACTAGCTAGGTTCCTGCTCCCAACATACTTATCACCAAGAACTTTACTTCTGCCTATCAACCTAACTTCAGAATTCACTAGCATTGATAACTTCTGTGGCCATATTCTTCTGGTGAACCTCTTAACTTAAGAGAAACCTCAAACCAGTTTATCTTAAGCCCTGTTGTTGTTGTTAAGTGCCACCAAGTCGGTTGTGGCTCATAACAACCCTGTGTAGGATTTCCAAGCCTTTTAAATCTTTACAAGAGCAGAAAGCCTCATCTTTCTCCCACAGAGCAGCTGGCAGGCTCAAACAACTGATCAAATTGCTCATAGTCGAGTGCTTACCCTATGGAGCCAATGTGCTCCCAAGCCCTAGGTCACCATTTATTCAAAAATATTATACACTAAACTATTGGCTAACTTCCTCTAATGACACATCTGTACTCGGGTAAGTTTTATCATCCTCAGTTACATCATTCGCTCATTCCCTAAAGCCTATGTTCTAACATGTCTCTCACATACACCCACTCCAAGCAATACCAGGAATAAAACACTTTATGCACAAAAATCCCAAAATATTGTAAAATCCCCAAACTACAAGTAGTATACATGAAAAACACAGATGTTAACTTGTGAATGTTTCATATATTTCAGCAACCCTACTTCTGACTTGACTGCTCAATTTTCCCTTCCTAGAGGTTTCAGGGAAGACTGTATCTGAGACTTAGAACTAGGATTCGCTACAATACTCAACCTGTAGTAGGTAAGAACTTCTAAATCAGCTTTGGTGCCTTCTTTTGCCTCTTGAGCGAGGTGCCTGATAGCTTTCCCATGAGGTTCCTTGTTGCTGTCAATCCAATAGAGCCAAACTTCTTCATCATCAACATCGTCTGAAAGGATGGAGGTCTCCATGGGGTTGTCTACTTGCATTGAGACCACCCTTGAAATAAATAACATGTACTAACTAAATTCATCAAGAAACTCATAGATATGATTTTTTAAAAAAGAAACAAATAATGCCAACAAATAATGAACAAAAAATGATGCCCCCTTATGTGGGCTTACTTAGTTTGGATAAGAATGTCTGCATTTCCGGGACTCAACATAAATTTACAGATGAGCTCCTGTGTTACAGGTATCGCCGTAGTGTTAGACACACAAAGATCTGACAAATAATCCAAAAACCTGGCAAGAGAATAAAAATAAACTCAACATAAAACACAGCACTGTATTAATCACAACAGTAAAGATATAATTTGAGATATGACCAAAAAATTTTTATTTTATAATATTTTATGATTATTTTAGCACATTTATAGTATTTCATTTTTATATTTTACAGATATTTTATATGAGTTCCATATAAACTTTTTCTATTGTATTACTTATCTACTCCATGGCTGAAGATAAATCAAATGTCAAAGTGTTGGTACTGAATACAAACCTTGTTACAAAAGGATGTGCAGTTGCTGCTTATATTTATTTGATGATAATCATTCCACAGTGCTGTGGCTTATCATGTCTAGAAGATTATGGAGATAAATCAGACTATCCCAGAATTGAATATCAAAACTAACGCAGATCAAAAGTAATGTTGTGCTGAGTAAAACAAGCACACACTTAATGAGAGTAATTACGGCTGGTCTAGTCACAAAGCCAAGGAACTCTGGTAGCGTAGCGGATTACAAACTGAGCGCTCGCTAACCACAGTTCAAATCTGTCAGCCGCTCCACGAAAAAAGATGAGGCTTTCAGCTCCCGTAAAGAGTGACAACCTCCAAAACCCTACACAGGGTGGCTATGAGTCAGTACTGACTCCGCTATGAGTCAGAACTGACTCCGAGGACACTCTCTGTGCTTCTATTTTCTCAATGTATTTGTTGTTGTTGTTAAGTGCCATTGAGTCGGTTCCGACCCATAGCGACCCTGTACAGGGTTTCCGAGGGTGTAAATCTTTACGGGAGTAGAAAGCCTCATCTTTCTCCCGCGGAGCGGCTGGTAGTTTCGAACCGCTGACCTTACGGTTCGCAGCCCGATTCGTAACCACTACGCTACCGGAATCAGCACTGGAATGCTAACCACAAGGTTGGCAGTTCAAACCCACCAGGTGTTCCTTAGAAATCTAAAACGGGGTCCCTACAAGTCAGAACCTATTTAACAGCACTTAACAATTAACATTAAGGAGCTCTGGTAGCAAAGTGGTTACAAATCGGGCTGCGAACCTTAAGGTCAGAGGTTCGAAACTACCAGCCGCTCCTCGGGAGAAAGATGAGACTTTCTACTCCCGTAAAGATTTACACCCTCGGAAACTCTGTACAGGGTCGCTATGGGTCGGAACCGACTCAAAGGCACTTAACAACAACAATTAACAATAAACTGAGGATAATAACATATGCCCAGTGGATTTCATCAGGATGCGCTAGGATTTAAATGAGGTAACATAAATGAACATATTTTGAAAATCTATAAAGTATTATAAGGAGCTCTGGTAGCGTAGTGGTTACGAATCGGGCTGCGAACCTTAAGGTCAGCAGTTCGAAACTACCAGCCGCTCCGCGGGAGAAAGATGAGGCTTTCTACTCCCGTAAGGATTTACACCCTCGGAAACCCTGTACAGGGTCGCTATGGGTCGGAACTGACTCGACGGCACTTAACAACAACAACAACATAAAGTATTATAACATAAGAACTAGCTTAAGTTAGTGTCATATAAAAATCAATTTTATGAGGATAAGACAAAAACTATTGCTGTAAAATAATAGACACTTTAATTAAACAAAATATCAAGCTGTGAAGCTAATGTTTCTCAACATATCTTCTATCTCGGGCTGTGCACTTCTGAAGACAATGTTTCTATCTCTCAAATCCTTCACTGAAGAATTCTGCAGTCTTCAATTTACACCACATCCAAACAGCAGTTTGGGTGTCTTCAAAAGACTCAAATAGTATTCTGTTGAAATGTTCTTTGAATTTTGACTGGAAAAAAAGTCTGAAGGGGAAAGGTCAAGGCTATAGGGTTGATGGGGCATCAACAGTAAAATTCTCATAGACCAGCCCTTGCTACCTTGCAAGAATAAGCAGGTGTACTGTTATGATGGGAAAAAATTGCTTTATGCAACTTTCCTGGCCTTTTTCTCATCAAAGTAGTTTTCCATTTTCTTAAAAATCCTCCGTAATAAGCCCCTGTGATCGTCCTGTGTCCTTCAAGAAAATCTATCAAGATGATTCCTTTAGGAATCCCCAAAAATGGTCAACATAACTTTTGAGCTGACTCTCTTCCTTGAATTAAACTGATCCAGCAGACACCCTCAGAAATAAGTTTGGATTGGACCATTAAAAAAAAAAAAAGCATGCTAATGAAACTAAGACAAATGTGTTAGTACTACAGCCATCCACTGATGTTGTTGTTAAGTGCTGTCGAGTCGGTTCTCACCCATAGAGACCCTGTATAGGATTTCCAAGGAGCATCTGGTGAGCTTGAACCACCAACATTGCAGTTCAAACAGAGACTTATTTAAACACATTTTATTTGGAATGAACCCATGCCTTTATGAACTGGAGTCCTTTTTTTTACTTACCTTCATCTTTAAATGTAAACCTATCAAGGACTTTGACCTCTCATGAGGTAATAACTCTTTATTATATGTCATTATCATAGTAATAAACCCAATACAGTATGTCCAGGAAAGCTAATGACAAAGGAACTCTAACTTTTTTTAAAGCTCTAAAACCAATCGAAAAGCCACAATCCCCACTAAAGAATACTACAAGAACCACTTCAAACCTTGGCTCCCGATTTCTCCTGAGTAAACTGACAAATGTTTCTATTTCTTTTGCTGTGATATGTTTCTCAAGGAGTTTTCTGTTGTTGTGCAACAAAGCTGTGATGGTATCTTCTGCCAAAATATCATAGCCAATCTGGGACTGCATGACACAGAAATTCTTAGCAATATATTCCTGCAAAGAAGAAAGGCTGTCAGAATGAGCTGCCAAACAGCTTAGAAATCACAGGCTCTATTAGAGTTGGCAAACCTGATTAATTTATTCATAGCTAAAAATTACTGTCAAAAGAAAAGCAAATCGATATTCTTGAATAAATACTTTTTTGGATGAAGGACATGAAACACAACAGCATATGCCTAATTGAAATTATAAGAAATCTATTAGCATATATCCTGAGTGGTCAATGGTCAATATCCTTAGCTGTTAATGCAAAGGTTGGAGGTTTGAGTCTATTAAAACACACTTTGGAAGAAATGCCTGCATCTATTTAGAAAACAATCAGCCATTTAAAACCCTACAGAAAACAGTTCTATGCCGATACACATTGGATCTGCTTGACTCAGAACCAACTCAACAGCAATTGATAATGTTGAAATTATACTGAAAATAATTTAACCTTTAGCGTAGGTACTTGCACTGTTATATGTGGTTAAAACAAACATTTGTATTCTGGTTAGTCTGCTTTATATATTCGTTTTAGAGCTTTTCTTGATCTTGTAACCGAATTTCAAAGCCAACATATTTTAACACCTTCTTAAAGAAAATCTTTTTCCCTACTGAAAAAACACTTTCAAACTACAAGAAGACAATAGTGTGATGATGATTAAGAGCCTGAATTTGTATACTGACTTCATTCTTAAAACTCTGATCTTGGGTAAGTTACTTAAACTTCTCTGTGCCTGGGCTCCTCATCTTAGCTTAGTTATTACTGTTGTTAAAGTGCCAATTAGTCAATTTTGACTGGTAACAATCACATGTGACAGGAGCAGAACTGCCCCTAGAGGATTTTCTATGCTACGATCTATATGAAAACAGATCACCAACTCTTTCTCCCATGGAGTTCAGTAGGTGGATTCAAGCCCTCAACCTTACCTTAGCAGTCAATCACTTAAATATTAAATAGAGCACCCCACCCCATATTTAGAAGGATAATAATATAGCAGTTGTTCTGAGGATTAAATGAGTTAATTCACGAAAATGCTTAGAACTAATCTGACACAAAGTAAACTTCTTCCCAATAAACTTCCTCTAGTCTTGACATGCTCTGCACTGCGTGGCTCACCAGCCCTCTGTCACCCCACTCTTTTTTTTTAATATTAAAGCCCATATCTGAAAATATGACCCTTTTTTAAAAAGATGTTATTGTGAATTGACTGATATTTTACATGGGAGAACAATGATTTTATACTCATAGTTTCATTGCAATGATTACAATCCTTTCCAGGCATCATCATTCAACAGTATTTGCTTCTATTCCCTCTGTTTGCTTTTTTCGTTAATTTTTGTTTTTGCAGGGGGTGATATGCACACAAAAACACTCAGGAATATATAATCATTTAAACAATAAAAGGGCACATTCTGCAAGCTTGCCTCCTGGTTGCCAACACACAGCCTTTCTCTTTCCATGAGTCTAGAGTCTTCAGTTGCTCTTTCTCCTCATGTCCTCATCTCTGCCTCCATCTCTGGTGTTGCCACTTCTCTGCAGAGGGTCTCACATTCTCTCATGCTCTTCTTCTTTGATGGTCTTAGGGTCCTCTGTTCCTGGCATGTAGGATTAACTACCTCCCTCCCTCTTTTTGTTACAAAACTTCTACCTTTACAGTTGTGTCACACCACTCTTCCTCAAAGACTAAATTCATCAGTGAAATTTACTGATGAGGTAATCTTCTCTCAAACTGGTGAACTTCAGATACTAATTTAACAACTGACAATTAACCTAAGTAAATTTATATTAAATGCATAATTTTGAACACAATGCAATTATTATATGATTTAAGGATTAAAATAGGACTTACAAGAAATTTCACTTTCAGTTGGCAACTTTCAACTAATCCATAAATACACACAGGTTCCTGGTCCTCTGAGTTATAAGTGCTTTAGGGCAAAGGCTTTTGAAGAGCCCTTTCTAGCATGTATCATTCTCTCATTATAAATCCTTCTTCCTACAACACCTGCTTCCAGACAACTTTTGAGTCCTGGTGTGTCGCCATAGGATAAGCACTGGACTATACGGTCTGTTTGAACTGCAAGGTAGGCTATTCAAGCTCACCAGCTGTTCCTTGGAAACCCTATGCAGGGTGACTGAGTCAGAACTGACTCGAAGGCACTTAACAGCAGCAACAATAGACAGCTTTATGAAAATGATTCTCATCCTACTCAAATATTTCCCTCTGCAAGCACCCTTCCTCTGCTCCCCAGCCACAAATGACATCTCCATCTGAGCTCCCATAAACTGTCTTTTCATGTCCCCTTTATGTTTCAGATGCACTTTACTTTACTGAAACTCCTTGGCCAAACATGGTGAAGCCATGCCTCACATGCAATTCAATCCAAGAGCTATCCTGTTCTTCTTTCAAGCATACATACATGCATGCATCCTGTCGAACAGGAGCTAGTACCATGCACACAAAGAGAACTCAAGACCTCCTGACCCACTGCTTCTTCTAATTCTATGTGGAAGAATACATATATCAACTCAAAAATATTTACAGACCATTTTGAAGTGTTGACAATATGAAACATTTCATTTACAAGTTAAAGTTGCCATTCATCTGTAAAGTTGCTTTATGTTGTTGTTGTTGTTGTTGTTAAGTGCCATCAAGTCGGTTCCAACTCAAAGTGACCCTGTATAGGGTTTCCGAGGAGCAGCTGGTGGTTTGAACTACCAACTGTGTGGTTCATAGTCCAGTGCTTACCCTACAGTACCACACCAGGAGTCTAAATGCTTTACAGTAGTAACCAAAAGAAAGTTCTCATATTTTAAATGTTACCAAGAGTAAGAAACAAGGCCCACCCTCTGACCTGGTTTTTCCGGTAGTCTTGCTGAGAATGTCTCAGAACACGGTAGCAAAGCCGCAGCATGTACTTGTAGGGTGCGTATCTTTGGTCCCCTAGATCTTCGAGTCGCAGCATTGCGCCTTCTCCTGCTTTCTCCTTAAAGGGTGCTTTAAGAATCCCAAATACCTGCCAGAAATAAAAATAACCACCTAGTCAGATGAATGGAAGTGCATGCTTTGCAACCTACTTTAATTTTTTCTTTATTTTTATTTTTTTTTACAAATAAGAACACTTATCAAAAGTTGGTACTGTTGTTAAGTGCTGTTAAGTCAGTTCCAACTCATAGCGACCCTGTAAAGGGTTACCAAGGAGCAGTTGGTGAGCTAGAACCGTCAACCTTGCAGTTCAAACTGACTTTGTGGTCCAGTGCATTATCCTGCGTTGTTATACCATGAACTCAAAAGTACTTCTGTATTATTTGAATAAAATTATCATAAAGCAGAAATGAAAGGATTCCAGATACAGGCCAATTGAGGAACAGAAAGACACTGCTAATTGATGAAATCTTCTTAGCTATAAACAAACATCTTAAGACAATGTGAGTTCCTGGGCTTGGGGGCTCAGAACCACAGACTCTGGGATCACCACGGTCAATTTAGCATTGCATAGTCCACAAAGACAATTCTCTACATCCCACTTTGGCAGGTAGCGGATGGGATTCAAAAAGCTCATGAGCAGCCATCTAAGGTACAATTATTGGTCTCTCCAGGTACAGAAGACAGAAAAGAGATGAAAATTGAAGATGCTTGGTATCAACTAGTCTAATGGAAAATAAGTAGCTCTGGTGGCATAGTGGTTACGAGTCGGGCTGCTAACCTCAAGGTCAGCAGTTTGAAACTACCAGCTGTTCTGCAGGTGAAAGATGAGGCTTTCTGCTCCTATAAAGATTTACAGCCTCAGAAACGCTGTGCAGGGTCACTATGAGTCAGAACCGACTCCACGGCACACTACCACCACCACCAATGGGTAAATGGAGCAGGTGAACAACACTGAGACCAAAAGAACTCGATGGTGGCTACCACCACAACCTGCTCTGAAAGGGGTCATATTAGAAGGTCCCAGATAGAGTGTGAGAAAATGTAGTACCATGGACTGCCAAAAGAACAAACAGATCTGTGTTGGAAGAAGTACAGACAGAATGCTCTTTGGAAAACTCAAGATTGCAACTTTTGAAATACGATGCAAATTCAAATGCTTTTAATAATTCCATATTCATTAAGCTTTAAATTTTATATTTGTAACACTGTAATAAAATATTTTACACAGGCAGACTAAAATAACTTCAATAAACCATTCAAGGTCAGAAATGTCCGAGAAATAACATGTTTTATACAAAGGAATAACTACTATCAGAGAAAAAGCTTTGTCCCATTAGACTTGAAAGCTTTATTTTATTTGAGAAAAAAATATATAGGTTTTATATCTTTATCGTTGTTGCTGTTAAGTACCTTTGAGTTGGTTCTGACTCATAGTGACCCTGCATAGGATTTCTGAGGCTTTTAAAAGTCTTTACAGTAACAGAAAGTCTGGCTGGTGGGCTTGAACTGCAGACTTTGTGGTTCACAGTCCAATGCTTATTGTATGGAGTCACTACACTCCCCAGTTTTATATCCTTACTCAGTTATAAAATATGAATTGGCAATGTGTCTACTGTTTTTCTTCCCAATTTCACAAGACACACGCATTAATAACAGTTTATTTTAGTATCTTCCTTGAGTCCACAATTAATGCAGTAGTCCATCACTTTAAATAACAATTGACTAAATTTTTAAATGCATAAGTTTGGCACGTCCATATTATTAGGAATTCATTTACTACAGTGTTATAAACAATTTCAGGATGGATAGTATTCAAGCAGCTATAACTTAAGGGGAAAAAACCTAGGGTATTATATAGACCATTCGTGAGCTGATAAGCACACAGTCTTACTTAATGAACACAAGTAGAAAGCAGACGGAGATGGCTGTTTCCAAGTTCTCCTGAAAACTCTTCCTAGACACTTTTTCAGCACCCTTTCTGGATATGTCCTGACCATGTAGGACTTTTAGCTCTGTGAGAGGCAGCAAAGTCCCTGTGTGGTACATATAGTTAATACATTCAGCTGCTATCCAAAACAAAGGTGCCCTGTAAGAAAGATCTAGTGATCTACATCCAGAGAATCAGCCAATGAAAATCCAGTTCTAGTCTGACACACATCATATCACTACAAATCAGAATTAACTCAATGGCAACTGGCTTTTGGCTTTTACTAATAGGTAGCCTACATAATGGTCTCCAGCAATCCTGGTGGTGGTGGTTATGTGCCATGGAGTCGGTTCTGACTCATAGCAACCCTGTACAGGGTTTCCAAGCCTGTAAATCTTTATGGGAGCAGAAAGCTTCATCTTTCTCCCATGGAACACCTGATAGTTTCTACCTGCTGACCTTGAGGTTCGCAGCCCAACTCATAATCACTATGCTACCAGAGCTCCTTTCAGTGATCCTAGCCTCCTATTATTCACACTGTGTGGTTCTCGTTCCTTGAGTGCTATTGTTGTTGTTGTCGTTTGATGCCGCTGAGTAGGTTCCGATCCATAGTGATCCTATGTACAACAGAATGCCTGGTTCTGTTCCATGCTCACAACTGCTGCTATGCTTGGGTCCACTGTTGCTGCTTGTGCCAATCCATCTCGTTGGGGGTCTTCCTCTTTTTCGATGCCACTCCATTTTACTACACATGAAGTCCTTCTCCAGGGACTGGTCCCTCCCGATAATAAGTCCAAAATATAAGAGAGGAAATCTGGCCATCTTGGCTTTTAAGGGGCATTCTGGTTGTACTTCTTCCAACACAGATTTGTTTGTTCTTCTGGAAGTTCCTTCTTGTTGTTGTTGTTGTTGTTGTTGTTGTTGTTGTTGTTGTTATGTGCCGTGGAGTCGGTTCTGACTCATAGCGACACTGTACAGGGTTTCCGAGGCTGTAAATCTTTACGAGAGCAGAAAGCTTCATCTTTCTCCCACGGAACAGCTGTTAGTTGCGAACTGCTGACCTTGTGGCTCGCAGCCCGATTCGTAACCACTACGCTACCAGAGCTCCTTCTGGAAGCCCATAGTATACCTTTAATATTCTCCTCCAATGCCATAACTCAAATGCATCAATTCTTCAACAGTCTTCCTTATTCATTGTCCAACTTTCACATACCATGGCTTTGCGGGATTAATTAACTCACTGGAGTCCTGGTATGGTGCAGCAGGATAAGCACTGAGCTGATAACCACAAGGTCAGCAGTTCAAATTCACCTATCACTCCTTAAAAACCTCAAACACGGAGGCTATGAGTTGGAATCAACTCAACACTTAATGACAACAACAACAAATAAAACACAATAGAACTGATGGGCTGCCATTTCTAAATATAGAATATAAAAATATTAAGGCTTCCATCTTGGATCGCTTGTTTCTAGAAAAAGTCAGCTACCATGTCTGAAGATAGCCCTGTGGAGAGACATGAATGAGCTTCAACGCAGACCATCCCACAGTAGAGCCTTGGATGAATGCAGCCCCAACCAACACATTGGCTGCAGCCTTGTGAAAGACCCTGAGAAAGAACCATACCCCTAAGCCACTCCAGGACTCCTGACCCACAGAAATTGTAAGTATCTGGTTTTTTCAGCCACTAAGCTTTGGGATCATTTGTTACGCAGCAACAGATAACAAGCACAATAATAAAAAAATATTTAAAAAACTTTAAATGAGTAGGAAAATTCACCTGTGCCAATATATTCTGTTCCCTCATTAACTTTTGACGTTCTCGGTTTGGCTTAGTGATAAACACATCCAGAACTTCTTGCCCATTATTAGGCACATCAGCAACAAAGAAGATGAGGTCTTCCAGCAATTTGGTGACAAACCTATCATAAAATGAAAAGGAAATTATACTCTCATGGTATGCTTACCTTTGAAAAAATAAACACTAAGAACTGAAACACTAGAGAAAACAATTAATTTTTTTAAAGAAACTTTTTTAATCAGTAAAAGATAATATCTAATGCAATTAATGTTGACCTAAATCTTTACAAAGACTATCTCCCTCCAGTTGCCCAACCCCCACAGTCAGCTTCAATCAAACATTTGCAAAAACAAGGCTGCATGAACAAAAACAAGGCTGCAAAAACAAATCAAAAACAAGGCTGCATGAACCTCAACATCAGATGCCTTGGTAAGAAACCACCATCAGATGTTGTTCCATGACTGACCAACAGAGTAGAATACTTTTATTTAAGAAAGGACTGATATGCTCAAGTTCTTGAATTATTATAATTAATTTTTTTTTTACCATTAACTAAAACTACATTTCCTAATCATCACTACTTTTCAATCTCTTCAATGGAATATGAAAATCTTAAATGATCTGGAATAGAAACAGAGTTAGCTGGCCATCAGATGCTCTAAATTATTAACAGAGTATTAGCTGATCTACAAAAACCATTTAGCATTGTAGAACGATAGAGTAGCATTCACTTTTAATTCTACATTTTAGTTATTATAACTCTCAGTAGCATTAATACGTGCAATGCCTTAGAAACCCTTCTTCTTTTAGTTTCCCCCACCCCCATGGTCTAGATGTTTGTTTTTAATTGTTGTAAAATATATATAACAAAACATTTGCCATTCAACAAGTTTTACGTGTACAATTTAGTGACATTGATTACATCCTTTGTGTGGTGTAAATATCACCACTATCCTTTTCCAAGTTATTCCAGTACCATTAACAGAAACCCAGTGCCTGCTAAGCACTGTCTCCCACTGTCCTAATCCCGACCACCTCAACTGTCGTAGTTAAGTGCAGCAGAGTAGATGAGTGGATACCAACTTATAGTGATCCTCTACTGGGCTTCCAGGGAGCAGCTGGGTAACCACTAAGAAACATTGGTCTGTCTACATTTGCCTATTTCATAGAAGTGAAGTCAGACACTATTTGTCCTTTGTGACAGACTTAATTCCACTCCACATGTTTTCAAGGTCAAACTATGTCATAGCATGTTTCCGGACTTCTTTTCTCTTTATAGCAGAGTACTCTTCCATTGTATGTGTTAGTGCGACATTTGTTTGTCCATCCATCTGCTGATGGACATTTGGGTTGTTTCCACCATATGAGTACTGTGAACAGAGTTGCAAGAAACACTGGTGCGTGAATTTTTGTTTGTGTTTCTTCCTTCAATTATTTTGGGCCTAGTCTAGATGGAACACATAGAAATCAAATAGACTACATCTGTGGAAAGAGAAGATGGAAAAGCTCCATATCATCAGTGAAGACAAGGCCAGGGGCAGAC
>NW_006408616.1:7746236-7752102 GCF_000296735.1 Chrysochloris asiatica
TTTCTCCATATCATCATCAACACCCACTGAATTCATTTTTTATCATAGCCTTCTTAGTAGAGGTGATATGATTTCACCAAAGAAACACAAAGCATCATTAGTCATTAGAGAAATGCAAATCTAAACCTCAATAAATACAATTCTTAAAATAAGGCAAAAGTTGTCCATGTAAATTATCCTTATCTGTGTACTGTTATCAGTATAATCACAAACTATTACTACACAATCAATTATCACATAAATAATGAAACTACAAGTTACTACATCTCTTTTGGCAGGTAAATAGTCCAGAAACGGCTGGCATGTATTCATTGAGTTTGGGAGCATCTTGACCCTATCTTCAGACTGACCTTCCGAAAGAAGGTTATTTTTGCGAAGTCAAGTGGCTGCAAACATAATGCAGAGTTTTGTCACAAAAATTGACATTTCAGCATGCTTCCATAGATCATAAACTTCACTCGAAGATTCCAGGGATTCTATGTTTTCTTCATATGTCTGTTTTAACTTTTAGACAAATCTGTTTCTTGTGGAAAATGTGTCTGATAGAATTCACTAATACAGTTAGGCTTAATCTCCATGAGCAACCAAAGAATTGTAAAACATGATTCATGCTCATTAAAATGTGATGTGGACTTCTTTTGAAATTGTGGCTTAATGCCTTCCAAATCACTCTGTTATTCCTCAAAAAACCATAATTTGTTTTTGAGCTTAGGTCATTTCCACAAACTAAAATGTAATTGAGCCTCAGTTGCTAGGGGCTCAATCCATATGTGCAGTTTGAGTATAAATTCTGCACATTCTTTGCAAAATAGGCAATATTCCTTTTCCCTTGCTCTTCCTAGTTCATTATATTCAGACGTTTAGGCATTTAATAAAGCACAATTTTGTGAGCAACTATGGATCACCTTGCTTCACAGTCTTCCAAATGGCCTGAAAATTAAAGATTAACGGAATGATGAAGGAAATAAACAGTCTGCAGGGGGTCGCGCTGCATTTTCCGTTGCATGCAGCATCCACCTCCTCTGATGATGAGACAATGGAAGCTAAGAACACCAACCTTCTCTTCTGACCTCAGAGCCTGTAGCAATCTACAGACTCTACACTGCAGACATGAGGTCACCATGAGTTGGAACTGATTTGACAGCAACTAACAACAGAGGTAAAAACACGGTGCCAAAATTATGGTTTAGAATTGCACTGTCACTTCCTCAAGCTCTGCATAGCATCTAACTGCCCCCTCCCCACTACACCATGTTCCCAATACTCTCTACTGCTGATGCAGCGATGTGCAGAATAACAAGATCAGAAAATTCCCCTGAAAAATCTTAGAGGTTGAAAACCTTGGAACGCAACACAGGAGCTATGTCTCCAGAGTCCATTCCTGGGCTGAGTAAAGGGGGAGCTAAAAGGGGAGGATTCAAAGAGCACAGGCATTCTGAAATGGAGATCTGCAATATTTTATCACCTTCCCCTCCACCTTGTATCATTTTTCCCAGCTTTGAGTTAAAGAATATCTAATAATAACTCCATTCTCCAGAGGGAAAGAAGTCAGAGTTTTGAGAGTTCTTTTCTGTTGTTGTTGTTTCAAAAAGAATTTTATACTGAATTTCAAAACTGAGAAAATAATATAAATGCATTCAACTATGCCAATAAGCCCTACTGCACTGACAGGCACGTTGAAAGAATTTTGATAGGAGGTGGCATTTCGAAATCGCTAAATTAAGATCAATTATTGCAACTTTCTATATCTCAGGCAAAGCTTTCTCTTCGCTCTGGTGTTTTTCACTCTAAAACAGTGGGGAAGGAAATGGGGGAAGGAAGGTGCATGCTCCCTGATCAATCCTGGCCCACCACCTTCCTAAATCATCTGTCAGGGTTAAGACTCTCTCCAGCAGAAACCAAAAAAGAATAATTCCGGCAGGGTTAAGACCAATAGTGGTTGTGAAGCCAGTTATAATATGAATTTTTGTCTTTTTCCTCAAGGAATACCTTAGTGCTTAGCAAGAGAGACTTTTTAAGTGAGGCAGCCTACATTCATACACATATGAAAGAGTGGCAAAGAAAAGAATTTATCAAAAGGAGTAATTAACAGATAAATAATGGGCAAATAACAAGTGCTATCTATAGATTCAATTTCATTTTCATTCATATTGGATTTCATTTCATATGTTATTTCATTTCCTGTCATAATTTAGTTATGATATTTAATTATCTGTAGTCCAGAGAAATGAGGCAGTTGTTTCAGCTTCTGGCCTTTATCATTTCCCACCAACAGGATTGGAGGTACTGTTTTTTTGTTTTGTTTTGTTTTTGTTTTGTCATTGCAAATTGTTTATTAAAACACAAAGCAATGGACAATGGAAAAGATTCTGATTTTTTTACTTTTTGGTGGGAGTAGGGGTGAGAGTGGGGCAGAGGTACTGAGAGAGGTAGGAATTGATGGAGACCACAGCTCTATCTACCCTGACTGTTTTCCCCAGCCAGCCAGGTTCAAAGCCCCCCATCCCTTCTCATTCTGTCACAGCTGTAAAGGCATGTTGAGTCTACAAAGAGTTGGTTTGGCCTCAGCAGGCAGAAGATGGAAAAGTAAAATATGAACTGCAAGAACTAGGAAGAACTTGATCCTTTCTCCAGTACTTGGTACAGGACAGAAAGCCAGACCCACTGTGGAAAACCAGGCTTGACTGTCTGATAAGGCAGGTCAGGCCTAAAAAGGTTAAAGAAACTGCCCTGAGCTCTGAATGGGTAGCTGGTCTTAGCTTGGGAGAACCTAGTAGAAGGAAAGGTTGTTGTTGTTGTTGTCAGGTGCCATCGAGTCAAAACTGACTCATAGCGACCCCATGCACAGCAGAACGAAACAATGTCCGATCGTGGACCAACCTCACTACCGCCGCCACACTTGAGTCCATCAATAATGCCACCTGACCAATCCATCTCATTAGGGGTCTTCCTCTTTTTCTCTGACCCTCCACCTTACCCAGCATGACATCCTTCTCCAGTGACTATTTCCTCCAGACAATATGTCCAAAGTATGAGAGATGAAGGAAAGGTAACATTCCTTATATCCAACAAGGGAACTGATTCAGAGTCAAATTTCTTCTCATTCCCTAGATTGCAAAACACTAGGGTACAGAGGAGTCAAGGATGTCTTTCTTCTGGTTTGGTTGTAACATCTCTCCCTGCCCATTCTCCCCATCCACTTGGCAACTGGATACACAACAACTGTTTTCAAGCGCAGGTATGTTAAGGGAAAAACAGAGGTAAGAACAGACAAGAAGGCAAAAAACATTCATTTCATCTATTTACATATTTATGATTTTCTAAATTTGATGAGAGTAGGAAGAAGCAAGTTGATTTTTTTTTCATTCCTTCATATTGCAAGATATACATCCAAAAGTTCTTAAATTATCTATGTTTAGCTACATATTCATAAAATGAACACCATAAAACCTTCCCCTAGGATGGGAAATCAAACATTCCATGAAGCCCACAAGCACCTCACCAATTACAATTTTTCTTCCTTTGAAGGATAACCACCATCCTGATTTTTGTGATAATTACTTCCTTGCATTTCTTTATAGAAATGGAGTTTGATTTTGCTTTTTTTGAACTTCATTGCAAGAACTCCATTTGTCAGGTCTACTTTTCACTCAATCGAATGTGAAATCTATGAAATGCATCCATGTTGTTATACATAGCTGTAGTTCATTTATTTCCATGACTCTATTCACTTGTTTATCCAGTGATGGATGTTTGGATGGTTTCCAGTTTGGAGTCATTTAGACCATAGCTGAACATTCTGGGACATGTGTCTTGGTGCAAGTACGAAAAAGCTTCTTTTGGACAGATGTTCACAACTGGTCAGACTAAGGATGGGATTGGCAAACCGTGGAGTATTTGCTCCTTTAACTTTGCTAGTTACTGTCACATTATTTCCAAAGTACTTATACTAATTTTCATCTCAACAGCTGCATAAGTGTTCCAAGCATGAGAAGACTGGTAAATAGTTTTTCTTGTTCAAATTAAAAGTTGTGTGTAGCAGATCATGAACAAGAGAAATACGGAGAATACTTATCATCTGGTAGTACTGAAAAGCATATGGATTTTAAAACTGAATCCCCCATTTAGTAATTGTGTAACTCTACCCAGTGAGATTCCTGGTGTGGCATTGTAGGATCAGCACTGGGCTGTAAACCACAAGGTTAGCAATTCAAATCCACCAGTTGTCCTTGGAAATTCTATACAGGATCATTATGACTTGGAACTGACTCGATGGCATTTAACAACAACAACCCAATGTGATTAGCCACTCAAATTCTTTTATGTAAAATGGAGATAATGTCTATCTCAGGGTTATTTGAACGACTAGATAAAAAAATATTTACAGCACCTAACATAATACTTGACACCAGGCTGTTGTTGTTATTGCTAAATGCAGTCAAGCTGCTTCTGCCTCATAGTGACCCTGTATAGGGTTTCCGAGGAGCAGCTGGCACTAATTGCTAGTTCTCAAAATCATTCTTTTTCTTACTTATTTCTATAACCAGTACGTGAGAATCAAGGACTCAGTGTCTCTGAGGAGACTATAAGGTCAGAGAGCTATACTTCGCAGATTTCTTCAAGCTTAAGATATTTGTTTGCTTTGTGGTGCTTGAGCTGAAAAAAAATGTGATATATAAGAACAGAAAAGGCTATTTTCAGGACCTATAGAATTATAAATCCAAATATTAAATCAAGTTTCTTTATTTACTAACTAACTCACCAGTGTAGTAAAAAGTATTGTAAATTTCTTAAGAAAGAATTTAAAATGACAGATCAGATAGTAACTAAAAACAAATGTTTCCAAGCCAAACTAAAAAGTGAAAAGTAAACATTCCACCAAATTTTTAATTTTATCATTTTCATTAACTCACCATGTTCAACAGAAATCAAGTTGTTGCCACCTCACTCAGTAACAGGTGAAACCACTATTAAGAATATTAATAGTCTCATTCCCTGAGACTAAATCATTCACTTGAGGTTTACTGCAAAAGTTAGCAATTGACTTTTGACGATTTAAGAGCCACTTTCAAAAGTTACTAACCTCCTTTCATTCTGAGTTATTGTGCCATTTTCCAGCTTTTTAACTGTGGTTGCTAGTACTTTATTTGCATCATTGGCAAAATCTAAATCTCGGACCTCAGACAGTGGGACGGACACAATGGCAAATGCTTCTTTATCTTCTTTTGTTTGACATGTTCCAATCTGCAATGGGTTTTTCCATTAAAATTAGTTCTTTGCTTTTTTTTTTTTTTCTAAATAACTATACATTATATTTTGAGCAATAACATACAAAATTCAAGGAAGGAGTCAATAATCCAAACACAATTTCTACATGCATCATTCAATATGAAGTGTTCCATACCCACTTCCTGCCCTGATCCTAAAGCCCCACTAGAAATTATCCCTTTCACACTTGCTCTTTGTCTTCAGCTTCCAGAGTAGAGAAATGTACTCCTGGTGGCTTCGGCTCTCATGCATGCTGTTATCACACTTGTGGGTATCTGCACTACATCACAGCCTGCTACAGCCTGCAACACAGCCCTGCTACAGCCAAGCCATTAAGCTCAACTACCTATGCAAGCAACTGGAAGAGTTTAATTGCATTCATTTCTAATACTAGGGTAACAAATGAATCTAAGGAATATTTGTTACCCCCCAACAGTATTCACAAAACATTTGGTTAAAAATTAAATCCCTCCCAGTAGCATTACCTTCAGCATAACAGGCCTCTCTTCATCCGTGTCTATGGGGATACTGGTACTGGTTACCCATGTGTTGGTACATAAATGCCGTAACCGAACATATGAGTTTCTAAAAGTTAAAA
>NW_006408616.1:7753121-7760760 GCF_000296735.1 Chrysochloris asiatica
GTTCAGGGCCTTCATTTACTCATGGGGCACAACTCAAAATGAAGAGAAACAGATGCAAATATCCATTACAAATCGGAACATGGAATGGACAAAGTATGAATCTAGGAAAATCATAAAAAAATGAAATGGAACACATAAAGGTCAATATCCTTGGCATTAGTGAGCTGATGGACTGAAGTGGGCCATTTTGAATCTGATGATCTCATGGTCCACTATGCTGGGAATGAAAAATTTTAGAGGAATGGTGTCACAGTCACCATCAAAAAGAACATTTCAAGATCTTCCTTGAAGTACGATGCTCTCTGTGATAGGATAGCCATACGCCTACAAGGAAAACCAGTTAATACCCCTAATATTCAAATTTACACTCAAGCCAATGATGAAGAAACTGAAGAATTCTACGAGGTGTGTTAGTCTGAAATTAATCAAACATGCATGCAAGATATATTAATAATCAGTGGTAATAGGAATGCAAAGGTTGGAAACAAAGAAGAAGGATCAGTAGTTAGAAAATATGGCCTTAGTGATAGAAACAATACTGGAAATTGCATGATAAATTTTTGCAAGACTAATGATTTATTCAAGGAGCTCTGTTATTGTAATGGTTACAAATCGGGCTGCAAACTGCAAGGTCAGCAGTTCGAAACTACCAGCTGTTCCATGGGAGAAAGGTGAGGCTTTCTGCTCCGTAAAGATTTACAGCCTCGGAAACCTTGTACAGGGTCGCTATGAGTCGGTACTGACTCCACGGTACATAACCACCACCACCAATGACTTATTCATTACAAACCCTTTCTGAAACAACATATACCTCACCAAATGGAATGAATGCACAGAAATCAAATTGACTATATCTGTGGGAAAAGATGGTGGAAAAGTTCCATATCATCAGTCAAAACAAGGCCAGAGAAAGAGACCATCAATTGCTCATATGCAAGTTCAGGCTACAGTTGAGGAAAATTATAACAAATCCAGGAGAGCCTAAATATAACTTGGAATATATTCCACCTGAATTGAGAGATCATCTCAAGAATGGATTTGATGCATTAGACACTAATGACCTAACACCAGAAAAGTTGTGAGATGACATCAAAAACATCATGCAGGAAGAAAAAAAAAGTCATTAAGAAGACACAACAAAGGAAAATACCAAAATGGATGTCAGAAGAGACTCTGAAACTTGCACTCCAATGTAGGGATGCTAAAACATACAGAAGAAATTAAGAAATAAAAGAGCTGAACAGAACATTTCAAAGGGCATCTTGAAAAGACATAGTCAATAGTATAATAAAATGTGCAAAGATCTGGATTTAGAAACAAAAAGGGAAAAACATACTAGGCATTTTTCCAGCTAAAAGAACTGAGGAAAAAATTCAAGCCTTGACTTGAAATATTGAAGGATTCTATGGGCAAAATATTGAATGATGCAGAGAACATCAAAAGAAGATGGAAGGAATACACAGAGTACCAAAGAGAAATGGTCAATGTTCAACCACTTTGAGAGGAAACACATGATCAAAAAATCAATGATACTGAAGAAAGAAGTTCATAGTGCACTGAAGCCATTGGTAAAGAACAAGGCTCTGGGAATTGATAGAATACAAATTAAAATCTTTCAACAAACTGATGCAGCACTGGAGTCACTCACTCTTCTATGCCAAGAAATTTGGAAGAGAGCTCCCTGGACCAACTGATTTGAAGAGATCAATATTTTTGCCCATTCCAAAGAGAGATGACCCAACAGAATGCAGAAATCATCAGACAATATCACTAATATCACATGCCAAGTAAAATTTTGCTAAAGATGACTCAAAAATGGCTGCAACAGTATATTGAGAGGTTACTGCCAGAGGTTTAAGCGAGATACAGATGAGGGCACGGAACAAGAAATAGCATTACTGATGTCATTTGGACCTTGGTTGAAAGCAGAGAATAACAGAAAGATGTTTACCTGTGCTTTACTGACTATGTAAAGGTTGTGTGAATCATGACAAGTTATGAATAACATTGCAAAGAATGTATATTCCATAATACTTAATTTTGCTCATGAGGAACCTGCACATAGACCAAAAGGTAGTTAACCTAACAGAACAAGGAGACACTGAATGGTTTTAATCAGGAAAGGTGTATGCCAGGGTTGTATTCTTTCACCATACGTATTCAATCTGTATGCTGAGCAAACGATCAGAGAAACTTGATTATATTAAGAAGAATGCAGCACCAGGATTGGAGGAAGAATCATTAACTCAGATATTCAGATGATACAACCTTGCTTGCTGAAAATGAAAAGGACTTCAAAATACTTAGTGATGAAGATCAAAGACTTCACTTCAATGTAAAGAAAATAAACATCCTCACAACTGGGCCTCAATGTAAAGAAAATAAACATCCTCACAACTGGGCCAATAAATAGCATCATGATAAATGGAGGAATGATTCAAATTATCAATAACTTCAATTTATTTGGATCGGCAATTAACACTCAATGAAGCAGCAGTCAAGAAACCAAAGACGTGTTGCATTAGGAAAATATGCTGCACGAGACCTCTTTAAAGTGTTCAAGAGAAAAGATGTCAGTTTGTGGAATAAGGTGCACTTAATCCAAGCCATGGTACTATCAATTGCCTCATATGCATGTGAAAATTGGACAATGAATATGGAAAACTGTAGAAGAATTGATGTATTTGAATTATGGTGTTAGAGAAGAATATTAAAAGTACATGGACTGCCAGAAGAATAAACAAATCTGTGCTGGAAGAAGTACAGCCAGAATGTGCCTTAGAAGTCAGGATGGCCAGACTTCATCTCTCGTACTTCAGACATATTATCAGGAGGGACCAGTCCCTGGAGAAGGAGATCATGCTTGGTAAAGTAGAGGATCAGCAAAAAAGAGGAAGACCCCTAACAAGATGGATTAGCACAGTGGAAGCAGCAATGTGTTCTAGCAAAAATTGTGAAGATGACGGAAGAACAGACAGTGTTTCATTTATTGTGCATAGGGTCACTATGAGGGAGAACCGATTCGATGACCCCTAACAACAATAACAAATCAGAAAGCATTAGACCATTAAGAGAAAAACAAGTAAAACTATGATGAACTCAGGGAAAAAGAAATTTATTCAACACCATGGTCTACTCGTGCATAAAAACAGACTTGGAATTTCAAAATCCAATCCTTGTCAAAATAATTAAAAACCTCAAATTACCTCTATTTTACCACTTAACATTACACAGAACACACTGGCACTCAATCCTCCTCCCCATTATATATTTTAAGCATCAGAAAGTAGGGTCATAGTTTTCTCAGCTCTGTGGCCTCTTCTCTTACTCTTACTCCTGTAATCACTCAACATATTCTTATTGAATCAACCTAGAATACTGAGGTCCAAACTATATAGATTATATTCCAGTAATAATAATTCACAATTTGGGAGAACTTTGGAAATCAAGTAATCTTAAACATCAATGCTACAGAAATCTATTGTCATTAAGATCTTGATATAATCTAAATGTTTAAAATATGAAGATATGTCAACAGAGTAATGAAGAATATAGTCTCCATACACGATACACACTTCCAGTTCATGAGCCAATTAATTTTACACTCTAAACCAGTAGTCTATTAACTTTGTTGCACATTAGTGTCACCTGGGAAGCTTTTACAATCCCAGTGCTCGAGTTTCATCATGTAATAATTAGATCAGAATATCTGGGAGCAGTATCTAGGAATCATAATTTCTAAAGATCCCCTGTGTGCCAATGTGCAGAAAATTTAGGAACCACTGCTCTAATACCAGTACATCAGCATCACCTGAGGACATGTTAAAAATGTAGTATCTGCTTTCCGGCAAGATGGCAGACTAGGCAGATGCATTACATAGATCCGCTACCATAAAGATACAAAAGATCAAATAAAACAGACTCAGATGATGTTCTGGCACCCTAAACTTCACAAGAAAGTTTAGAGAGTTGGAAGGAATGTTTTCTGGGAGGAGAGGCTGAACAGGGATGGCAAAAGAGAGAGACTGACTGGGGAACTGGCTGGCCAGACACAGCTCCACCATCTTGTGAACAGCTTTGGCAGCAGAGGGAGACATGGCAAAGGAAATTCATGTGAGTCACAGAAAATGTGTGACTTCTTTTTTCCCACGCTCCCCTGGTGACCAGAGGTGTGGCTGACTCCCACCCTCATCCACCCACAGTGCAGAACCTGCTCTGCAGGAGTTAACAGTCAAGTGATCAGGAAGCACACCAGTGTGAGTTGGGGGCCAATTATGCCTCTTTGGTGTGTCACTTTGGCATCTAGATTCAGCTGGGGTTGGCTCCAGAACTACAGAACCCACAGAGCCACCAGACAAGCATTTAACCAATCACACTGCACCCAGATTCCCTGTGGTCCTAATAGACACTGAAACCAGCTCTATTAAGGATCCCCACAAACTACTTCCAGATTGAGTGTCCTGAACATAGACAACGCCAAGGCAAACAAGAACTCTAGAGCCAGGAACTCTGCTCTGACATCCCTTTCATAACAATCTCATGAGCTCCTTGAATTGCAGGAGTCCCCCAGAGATTTCTCCCCACCCATTTCAACAACTATACTGTTTGTTTTTACAAATATGACCACCTCACAATGCCTCAGAAACAGACAGTTTTAGCGCATTCAAAGAAACAAGAGAGAATGGCTCAAAATGACCAAGATGCAGAGTCAGAAAACATTCCTGAAGAAGAAAAGATAATGGAACTGAAAAAGAATTCTAAAGCATGCTAATTAGGTATCTGGTGTAGCGCTGTAGGTTAATGCACTAGACTTCAAGGTTGGTGGTTCAAGCTCAACAGCCGCTCCTAGGAAACCCTATATGGGGTCTCTATGAGTTGGAACTGACTCAACAGCACTTAACAACAACAAGGATCAGTAGAAAGATTGAGGAAAGCAAGACAAACACAATAAGGACTTTACGAGAATCAGAAAAACTAGATGCAAATTTTGAAACAATACAAAATCTGCAATTAGAAATCCAGAAGGTTAATACTAGATCATAGAAATGGACAATACATTGAAAGGGAAAAGGAACTGATGTGAAGCAATGGAAGCCTGAATTAGTGAGCTTGAAGATAAATCTCTGAATACTAGTATGCTAGAAGAGCAAGCAAGGTCAGTTTGAACCTCAAGGTTGGCGGTTCAAACCCACCAGTCACTTCTCAGAAACCATACACAGACTCACTATGGGTCAGAACCAACTTGATAGCACATAACAACAAAAACAGAAGAACAATTTTTTAAAAAAAAAAAGAAAGCATCTGAAGAAAGTCTAAGAGTTATGTAGGACACCACGAAGAGGAACAACTTATAGGTGACCGGAATTCCAGAAAAGGAAAAGAAAAGCACAAATAAAATTGTCCAAGAGTTGTTGTAAGAAAACTTCCCTAACGTAAAGAAAGACAATAAGACAGGCATATAAAAAGCTGAATGAACTTCAAACAGGATAAATTCCCAAAAGAAAATCACCAAGATATAGCATAATCAAACTTTCCAAAACCAAAGGCAAGAAAGAATCCTGAGACAAAGGAGAACCAATAAGAATAATCTCTGATTTCTCAGCAGAAACCATGCAGGCAAGAGGGCAATATGGTGACAAATACAAAACTCTGAAAGGAAAAAACTGACAACCAAGAACCATATGCCTGGCAAAATTTTCCCTCGAATATGATGGTGACGTTAGGACATTTCCAGATAAATAGAAGTTAAAGGAATTTGTAATAACCAGACCAATTTTACAAAAAAAATAAAAAAATACTAAAGGGTGTTCTTTGGACTGAGTACTAACAACAGCAGACAACAACCTAAGATCAACATACATGACCACACCACCCAGAAATCAATACAGATCTGTAAGTGTTTAAAGTAAAACAAACCTACAAGACTGAAAGTAGGGAACCAAGATATCAATGTATAATGAAGTCAACTACAAAGCAAAAAGAGGGAATACTGTAGATACAGAACTTCCAAATGGCAAGGATGTCAGGTAGATTTCCAAATGATACAGAAATCTTTTTTTTAGAGGAGGAAAATCAGAAAGATTTGGTAAACATTAACACAACAGAGATGAAAATGACAAGGTAACCCACACACAAAATGAATTCAGCATAGAAAATTATCTGGAACAAAGAACCCAGCAGCACCACAAGAAAACACACAGAAAAATAACAGCAATCAATTCATACCTATTGGTAATTACTCTGAATATAAATGGATTAAATGTATTAAGAGTCATAAAGTACAGAATGAATAAGAAAATAGGACCCTTCATTGTGCTATCTACAAAAGACATACCATATCAAAAAGATGGAGACAGTTTAAAGGCCCATCAACAGAATGGTTAAATAAACTTTGGTACATACACGCAATGGAATACTACAAAACGCTGAAGAATAATGATGAAATATTGAATACTGTGAAACACCTCACAGCATGGTTGAACCACGAGGACATTACGCTGAGTGAAATTAATCAATCACAAAAGGACAAACATGATCTAAAACCAATATTGTAAAAAGTGTTTAAGAAGACAAAAAAAAAAAAAGGTTTTTTTGATATAAGAAACAATCTATGATGGATACAGGGGGTGGGAAGAGGAGAGGAGGGAAAATTATTTGTGGGCTAGAGGGTAGACACATGTTAGCATGGGTGGCAGGACAGGTAATATATAACAAGACGGAAGTTAGCAGAGGAAAGATGAAGGTAGCAGGAGACACAGGAATGAATGCAATAGCTAAAGTGAATAAGTGCTGTTAATTGTTGGTACCTGGAGGGTATTGCAACCATGTAATGAAACAGTTAATACCAACAACAATGAAGCAAAGAATATAGTATGTTAAATATAAAACTGATGATCAGCTCTGTAAACCTTCACTCAATTCACAACATAGAGTTTTAAAAAATAAAATTTTTTTTAGAAAAGTAACATCTCCCCACCCTCCACCCCACACACACACCATGCAGACTAATTGAATCAGAATCTACCAATGTAATCCAAGTGATTAATACACACATTAGACTCCAAATTGGAATCACCTGGTTAATCTTTAAATAAAACACTGTAGAGCTTGCACCCCACCCCCGAGGCTTTTCTTTCATTGGTCTCTGCACAGTCACTGCAGAGCCAAGGGTTTTCAAAGTCATCCAGGTGATCCTAATTTATAGCTAACATGGAAATCACGCCTCTAAATGTTTATTTCCTGATCTGTAAAATGGGTTGCTTCCAGGATTAAATAAAATAATGTTATAAATAACTTGGTACAGGAACTTAACACATAGAAAGTGTTCAAGAGTTATAAGAGTAGTCATTATTGTTGTTATGTGCCATGGAGACAGTCCCGACTCATAGTGACCCTGTACAGGGTTTCTGAGGCTTAAAAATCTTTATGGGAGCAGAAATCCTCATCTTTCTCACGTGGAGCAGCTGGTAGTTTCGAACTGCTGATCCTGAGGTTAGCAGCCCAATTCATAACCACTATGCTACCGCTTAATATTAACTTTAATTCAAATGTTGTTGTTGTTGAGTGCCTTAGAGTTGGTTCCAACTCATAGCAACCTTGTATACGGTTTCTGAGGAGCAGCTGATTAGTCTGAACCGCC
>NW_006408616.1:7764205-7773726 GCF_000296735.1 Chrysochloris asiatica
ACTCAAGCGTAGCAACAATAGTGAGGTTGGCCCAGGATCGGGCAGTGTTTCATTCTGCTGTGCATAAGGTCGCTATGGGTCTGCACTGACTCGATGGCACCTAACAACACCAACAACAGACCCATTAATATGGGTAGGATTCCTCTACGCATCTACAGAGTATATCCTGTGCCCTGGAAAAATAAGCACTGAACCACAAGGTCAGTTTGAACTGCAAGGTCGGCAGTTCAAACACACCAGTAGCTCCTTGGAAACCCTATATAGGGTTGCTATGAGTCAGAACCAGCTTGACATCACTTAACAACAACAAGTGTTGGACAGTAGACAGATTTATGACAAAGAGCTTACTTATAATAATCAAAATGTAAAACCAAAAAAGTGAGAGACATTCTCTTACATTAAGTTCTGGATATCAATTCTCCTCCCCCTTACTCTTTGCACTGGCCTCTGTGCTGGTCCTTAAACACAACTGGTAAATTCTAAGATTTTTGAATTTCCTGGCACTGATGCTTGAAATACTCATATCTTTTCTCAAATGTCTCAGCTCTAGAGAGCATTTCTAAACACTCTTACCTAATAGAACTCTCCATGCCCAGCAACTTTTCTTTAAAATAGTTCAAGTATATTTAAAATAAATGTTCATTTTTAGTAGTTTATAGTTATGAGTTATCTTCCACTTGAGAGGGACATGAAAGCAAAACATGACCAGCTTTTTCAAGGTTGTCTTCCCTGACTAGAGCAATACCTGGAATTTAATAGATGCTCAATAAATGTCTGTTGATGGAATAACTGAATAAAAGAAGGAATTTTAGCAGTTCAAGCTCACCAGCTGCTCCTTGGAAACCCTATGCAGGGTCGTCGTGTGTCAGAAGTGACTCGATGGTACTTGACAACAACAGCAACAACAAATGAATTTGAGTAGTTCACATAGTTTAAAAAAATTACAAAAGTAATGATAGAAATGCTTTCATGCTACCTTTCATTTAAGTAACCTTAGACCATACAAGTAATACGAATAAATAAATCTTATGACTTTTTCAGGGTTTCTCTGGCCCTGCACATTTTAATTCTTTCTAAGAATAAAGCACACAATGTTAATCTACTCACACACGAGGCATTTTTTTCACACTTGTTCTTCATTATGCTTGCTCTCTTTATGTCACAAAAATGATATTAACATCATGATTTCAATTCCTCACCCAATGATAAAAAATTTCAAAGAAACATTATCTTTTAGCCTTTTTATATATTTTTTTCACCTTGGAACCATGCAGTCAGCTCTCTGAAGAGTTGTGGCATCCAGTTCAAACAGAGATGCGATGTCATTTCCATGTGGGACTGAGACCAAAGTGTACATGATCTTTTCACCTGCTTGACGTTTTTTCTTTGACGTTGGGAGGTCTCCATCTCTCTGTTGAAGAGGTATAAGAATATTCACTTTTATCAGATTTCTAATTGAACTCCATAATTAATCTAGAGATGAAATTTAAATTTGCATATGATTTCTTCATTGAATTTATAGCAGCATGTGTTCACATTATCCAGAAAGAACTACTCTGATCTGAAGCGTTTGGGGTAATTATTATCAACAGTGATAAATTACACACTCCTGCAGTGTGGTTTGATCATTAAGGCACTAATACTGATAACCGCTAAAGTCCCATCCCTTGCATTAAGTCTATTTACAGAGTAGTCATTTTAACCATTCCACATGAAAAATAAATGCATAGATAGGATTGTGTGTTGAGTTATCTAGATTTCCTCTATTAAAGAGTAAGCATGGAAGTTTGTCAAAGTTCATGCACAGACTCACAAAACATAACCAACATCAATATTTCCACTCATTTCATCAGCTGTGCCATTAAACCCAAGAACACAGTACAATTGTATAAAAGTGAAGTAAAATAAGATCTTCACAAATAGAATTCCTCATGAAAATGTGAAACTCAGGGTCTATGTATTTCAGGGAGCCATATGGCTCTGCAGGATAAGCACTGGACTGCTAACCACAAGGTTAGCTCCATGAGAGGAAGATGAGGCTTTCTGTAAAGGTATACAGCTTCAGAAACTCTATATGGTTTCACTATAAGTTGGATCTGATTTGCCGACATTTAACAACAATGTATTTTTGCTCAAATTACCCCAACTTCCAATGCTCCATGGAGAACTGATGTGTAAGGAAAAAATGTAATACAAAAATGCAAAGCTATCACCTCGGTAATTAAGTATGTAAATATTATTATTTACATACTTAATTATAAAACAAGTAACATTTGAAGAATAGAGAGTTATTGAGCCATCACAATAAAGTGAATGAAAGTGGGTAAAGCAAGGGATGCTCAAAGAAACCCAAAAATTTTTTAAATAAATAAATGAAAGCCTTTTAAAACTAATGTTTATTGAATGGTTGCTGTGAGGATGAGATATTACAACTGATCACTCCAGGACATTCCATTCCCTGCCCTCCAAGATTGTGGGTATCATTTTCCTTGGCCTAGAATACATTTGCAGTTTAATTTTTAGTCTCTTCTAACTAGTGCGTCAGTGAACTGTGAATAGGCAGAGAGAAGAGCCATGGTTCCTAAGAAAGAGCAGGACTGCTCTCTGCTAAATCCTTCATAGCCCAGCATCACCTGCTAGCTCCTGTCATCTTTGATTTATGGAGATGTCTTCTACAAGCACAGAAATTCAGAGTTAAATGATGGCAGAGGTCTGGCAAACTCTCCTGTCCTAGACTGAATTGCATCCCCCCAAAAATGTGCCAGTTTGTTTGGGCCCTGATTCTCAATGGTTTTGCAGTTATGTAATGATATAATGTGGCAGTTATCTGATGTTTCCCATGATGTGATCTGATCTGATAAACGAATATGAGGATTAAGGGTGGGATGTAACACTCTTAATCCCATCACAGCCCTAATCCTATGTAATGGGTGCCTCCCTGGGATGTGACTTCCAACACCTTTTACTTATAAGAGATAAAAGGAGAGAAAAGTGAGCAGAGATCAGAGGGACCTACCACCACCAAGACACAATAGCTGGCAGTAGATTATGTTGTTTGCACCTGGTGTTCGGCACTCTGACGCTCCTAGGTCCAGGGAAAGATTGAAACCAAGGCACAAGGAGCTCTCCAAGGTATACTGAGCCTACAAGTGCTGAAGGGAGACAAGGACTTTTCCCCACAGTTGACAAAGAGAGAAGGCCTTTCCCTATAGTCAGCACTCTGTGTTTAGACTTGTATGAACATGAGGTTGACCCTTGTTAAGTAAATTGTGCTCCTGTTTTCCATACATTCTAACTGACGCAGGTTTGATATTTACAACTATAGATCTGATATTAGCAATATTATCATGGAGTCCTGGTATGAAGCCATTGGATAAGCATCAGACCGCTAGGTTGGTTTGGACCACAGGTTTATGGTTCAAACCCACCTGCTGCTTCTCAGAAACCTTATACAGAGGCTCATTATGAGTCGAAACCCACTCGATGGCACTTAACAAGTACGTAAAAGGTTTTGCAAGCCACATATAGCCATACGTGAAAAAGCTTTTGAGTATTGTCAACGTTACTTGGATGAATTTTTCATCTTGACTTAGAAGTACAGTTTACTTCTAAAGCTAGTAGTTAACTTGTGCAGGAAGCTTCTACAGTTTGATGCTAAGATAATGAACCTCCATGTGCATTCTTTTTCTATGCTTTAAAAAAAAAAAAAAAAGAAAGAAACTTAGTTTCATTTTATTTTCATGAAATGTTTGGTTTGTCTATAAAATCTGAGGATCATTATAAACACTAAGTATTATAATGTAATGATTGAAGCTTATTTAAAAGCTTTTTATTACATCATTCTGGATAATGCTATGAAAGTGTTTTAAATAAAACTTGCATTGACCTCATGCACTCTAGGGGAGCATGGTGGCTTTGTAGGATAAGCACTGGACTGCAAATTACAAGGTCGCCAGTTCAAGTACACCAATCACTCCATGGGAGAAAAATGAGGCTTTTTGCTCTCACAAAGATTTACAGTCTTGGAAATCCTGTTCAGACTAGCAATTATTTGGAACCAACTCAACAGCGCTTAACAACAACAATAACAATGCACTCTAAAAACAATATTAGTCATTTATAGAAATAAGGCAAGGAATTTTGTAAATATGTGGCCAGTGAGATTGGGGCACAAATGGCTTAAATAGAATTTTGGAAAGGCATCAGAGTAAAGTAAGATTTTAACTAAGGAAAACAAAATCCAATCAGCTAAATTGAACCACATTTGAAGAAGGGCTTTATTAGTAAAAGACCATTCTGATGAAACCTAAATATGAATGTGAGTCAAAATTTACCCTCACTCAACTGATGACAACATTGAGCATGCACATGAAATGATTCTGTCGAATATACAGGTGACAGTGGATTACATGGAAAATCATTTGCAAATCAGCCATGGCTCTGCCTATGAAATAATCCATGACAGACTTTGGTTTCAAAAAATTTGTGTGAGATAGGTATAGAAATAACTCACAGAAGAGCATAAACAGAGGCGTTAGACATCTGCAAACAAAATTTGGACAAATACTCAAAGGAAGGTAGAAGCGTCTTTTAAAAAATTGTTACTGGTGATAGGACATGGATTCATCACTATGAGTCTGAGAGTAAACAGCAGAGTACGGAATGGAAGTGTCTTCAATAGCCAACCAAGAAAAAGTTCAAAAGTCAACCATCAGCTGGAAAATGGATGCTTACAGTTTTCCGAAATTCTCAAGGGCCAGTAATGTAACACTATCCAAGAAAAAGGTTCAACAATCAACAGTGTTTCCTCCCTCACTACAGTGAGGTGCTCACTGAAGAGCTGAAGCCTAAACTTCAAATTAAATGCAGAGGACTGCTGTCCAAAGGCATTGTGATCTTGCATGGCAATGCAAGTCCACACACCTCTGCCCACACTGTTGGCACTCTGAAAAAACTTCTTTTTGAGATGTTAAAGCATGCTCCCTATAATCCTGATCTTGTACCATTGGACTTTCACCTGTTTGGTCCCCTGAAAGCAGCCCTTGGAGGATGAAGATTCACCTCTGATGAAGAAGTGAAGACAGCAGTGCATTTGTGGCTCGCAATTCAACCTAAAACATTTTTTTATTAGGGAATATGCAAGCTTGTTGACAGATGGACAAAGTGTTGAAAAGCAAGGAGATTGTGTCAAAAAAATGATATATTTGTCTTTTCTAAAAGTTGATTTAAATAAATTCTAGAGCCAGACAGAGTGTGGATAATTTTTGACTCACCCTCATAAATGCTGGGAATCAATTAACAAGAACTCGACAATCTCTCTCAACATTACCCAGAATAGACAGTACCTAATACAGTGAAGGAGTATTCCAGGGTTCCTGGAAGAATACCCTATCTCTAAAAGAAATATGAGTCATCTTTCTTTTATTCATCAATTTTCCAAGCATCCTGCACAGCAGTATTCTGATTATAATTTAGCTTTTGACATAGATTTTTATCCAAGGATAATGAACTGACAAACTGACCCAACTATTCAGGTCTACTAGCAAATGGAAGTTGTCATTGTGGTTTGTACATCAATTACTTGTGAGTTCATTATGCAGGAGTCAATCCTCCTGCAAACACTCCCTTTTGGGGATGCTAAAATGACTTTTCTAGACTTTTAAAGAGAGACAAGATCTATGTTCCTAGAAACTGCTATCTTACCTCACACCCCTTGGTATGTCTGGAGTTGTAGGATAATAAGAGAGTCAGGGTCCTCTCTACTTTGATGCTGTGGACCTATAACAATGAGAATTTTCCTAAACATACAAAAATCTCACTATTGAAGGCTTATTAAAAGATGTCTCTCTGAATTATTCATGCTATATAAGATCTGTGGTTTTATTTTCATTATTCAGGGTAAGTGAAATGTGCTAACATAATCCTAAGTAATTTTCCTAGGTCTTCAGGCAACAGCATTAATGTGTAGCTAAATTCCATTCATAAACAGCATAACAGTTGTTTGTGTGTGAATCTAAACTTTGAACATGTTTAGAAGGATTTAAAAACAATGTTGTAGCCTTAAACATCTTGTTTCTAATCTCTTGTACTTTTAATTTTCTTAACAAACTCTCCCTCTTAAACAGTTTGACAGTAAATTTCAAGCCAGCCACCAGGAAATTTTAAATTAATGAAATAAAAAATGTAAAATTTTTAAATGTATAACTCAAGCTTCAGCATAGAAGAAAATCAATACTGTGTCTTCATAACATGAAGACAGTCCAGTTCAAAATCATGTGCGTATGGCTTTTTTATTTCTAAGCCCACATCTCTTTGTAAGTAAGAAAAATGACACAGAAACACTGGTTCCTGTAACAGATTTATAAAAGCACAATGGATCGTGACAATACATGAAGGTACGGAATCGATTCATGGGCACACAACACCATCACAACAGAGCCCAAACAGGTGTTAAATTTAGCATCAGCCAGCTCTCAGAAACGCGCTCATTTCTGGACAATGCAGGGCCTCAGAATGTTAACCTAATCCACTGGGCACTAGTAAAAGCAGCATTTTTACTTGGAAGGAGAAGCACACAGCTTCTCAGGTTATACAAGTCTAAAATCCCTCATGGAAAGCAAGCAGAATACACAAATGGCTCTCCATCCTTCTCCTGCCTGTCCTGGGGCATGCTGGGGGCAACACAGCAGCTAGCTTCTGTAACACCTTCTCTGCTGACTCATTTGTGAGTCATCAAATTTTTAGCAGAGACAGCACATTGCAGTTCTGTTGCAATTCTGCTGTTAGAAGTCAGAGACATTCTGTGAGAAACAATATGCATTTTCTGAGCTGTCCCAGACCTGTTGGGTGTGTTTAGTAATAATGCATAAGGAAGTTTAAGCAGCTGGTTTGGGTTCAGATGCTCCAATGCCTGCCTTGATAACTTTGTTGTTGTTAAGTGCTGTGGAGTCAGTTCTGACTCATAGCAACCCTGTACAGGGTTTCCAAGGCTGAAAATCTTTACAGGAGCAGAACGCCTCATCTTTCTCCCGCAGAGCAGCTGGTAGTTTCGAACTGCTGACCTTTCAGCTCGCAGCCCGATTCGTAACCACTCCGCTACCAGAGCTCCTTGCCTTGCTGACTTTATGTAACCAGATATAACAAAACCATTCAAAATGGCCAACACTTTTTCTCTTACCATGTTTTCTTAACAGACTGTTACTCTCAAACTAATTCCTGTTATGGCTCTTGATTCTTTTACTTATCACCTTACCACCGAGGAATACATGGTCTTCTCAAGGAAATAGTGGGGTCTTCTTTCAGCGTACAGCCCCCACTCCTACACTTAAATCTACAGAGTAGAATTTGCAAGTCCATTTCAACAAAGTTTTAGGGTTCCTGGAATACTTCTGCTTATGTTATTGTTCGATTACTTTGTGTCAGCCCTGACCCATGGAGACCTTTATGAAGTAAGCATTACGAAGTAAAATGCTGCCAAGTCCTGCACCATCCTCATGATTGGCTTCAGATTGGAACTTTGCTTGATTCATAGGATTTTCCTTAGCTGATCTTCAGAAGTAGATTGTCAGGCCTTTCTTCCTAGTCTGTCTTGATCTAGAAGCTCTGCTGAGACCTCTTTGGCATCATAGAAACACACAAGCCTCCAGCAACAGAAGAGAGGTATCTATATGAGGTATATAACCAGCAATTGAGCTCAGGTCTTCCACAGGGAATTCCACCATGAATCACCAATGTAGACTAACGGTTCCCAACTTGGGGAGACTTTGCTCTTTCCCTGGGGGCATTTGGCAATTTCTGGAAGCACTTTTAGTTGCTACAATGGAGCAAGGTGGTGATACTGGCAGCTAATGAGTAGAGGCCAATGATATTGCTAAGCATTCTACAAAGCACATGACAGCCCCTACAGCAAAGAATTAGCCAGTTCAAATTGCTGAGGTTAGAGAACCTCAGCATAGACAAAAGACAGTACCACAAAAATCAGATCACATTTCACATAAATTTGATAATGTTAAGATGGGTGATGTTATTAAAAAAAAGAAGAGAAGAAAGAAATCCCCTTCAGAGAGCCATTTGAAAAGCTGTAGCCCTTCAAGGAGAAGAAACTGACTGTCAGGTTCCCAGCTGGGTTTGACAAGGTTCCAATATTTACAGGGTCCCTGTGGAGGCTATATATTTGTAAGATTGGAAATAACAGACTCCTTTGTAGAATAAATACAGCGATTTGGTCCTAATGGAAGCTCTGACACACACTCCCCCATATTAGTGGCACCATGCATTAACCTTTGAAACTTCAAAACTGGAAGGCAGCATTTTGATAGAGGTTTCTCAATTACAGGGAAAAATCTTAACTAGGCATTAAATAGACAAGACAGGGAAATTAGGAGAAAGAATTAGCGTGATCACAATGAGTTCAGTGCTAGTGGAACTCAGAGCTGGAGTGAGATAGCATTGTTTGGGGAAACTGATTTCATATTTCATGGGCTGAAGACTTCCCCTTGGTTTTATTCTTCAGACAGAAACAAAATTATTGCTAAGTGGCAAACAGTCTATAAAATGAGAAGCCACACTGTTAGCTTAATAATTTCCTAGTCTCAGCTTTGTTTACTTTCACGCTGGTGATTTTGGAGGGGAAAAAAAAAAAAGGTAAATCAAACATCTCCATTTGGAAGCCTCTCTGGGATGAGAGATGAGTTCTACCACAAAGAGCAAAGGCAGACACATCTGAGTTGTATGCGATTAAAACCTTGCCCATGATAAATGCTTAAACAGAAGAGTGTTCTTTCTTACCTTCAAAAGGGAATACAGTCACTCTTCATTTATTGACATGGTTAGGTTAGACCAAATCATTATGCAAAAATCAGTTTCAAGCAAAAATGGAGGATGACTACAACATTACATAACTGCCAGATGCATCATTGCATATATGGCAAACCACTGAGAATCATGGTCCAGCCAAACTGACACATGACCATCATAGCCAGCGTTCGTCTCACAGCTCTCGCAGCATTCATGAGCAAAATAATTCAATAGTAAATATTTTTTATTATTGTTGTAAATATGAAATGTTGGATGATGAGAGAGTGAGGAGTAGGTATAAAGAAGTTGAATTTGGTAATAAATATACATAAATCTATCAAGTCTAACTGAAATCCCGATTAGCACAGTGAACTTCACCATAGATAAATGACATATTTATATTCTCTGTGCTGCTCTGTAAACCTTTGTTGTTGTTCATGTTGTTAAGTGCCATTGAGTTGGTGCCAACCCATAAAAACTCTGTATAGGGTTTCCAAGGAGCGGTTGGTGAGCTTGAACTGCCAACCTGTGGTTCAAACCAACTTTGCAGTCTAGTTCATTAACCCACAGTGCCACAACAGGACTCCCTGTAAACCTTTATACTCTACATTTTCCCACTCTACTTTGTCCAGAACCATTAGAAGAATAACCATATAGTAGGGAGCTTGGTAGCATAGTGATTACAAATCGGGCTGTGAACCTTAAGGTCAGCAGTTCAAAACTAC
>NW_006408616.1:7773826-7775044 GCF_000296735.1 Chrysochloris asiatica
TAACCACTATGCTACCGCTTAATATTAACTTTAATTCAAATGTTGTTGTTGTTGAGTGCCTTAGAGTTGGTTCCAACTCATAGCAACCTTGTATACGGTTTCTGAGGAGCAGCTGATTAGTCTGAACCGCCAACCTTGAGGTTCAAACTGACCTTGTAGCCAAGTGCTTATCCTACAGCACCTAATTATAATTTATTAACTTATAACAAGTTAATAAAAGTTAATACAAAATTCTGCACTGTACTGAGAAGTACCTCACAATTTCTGGACAGTAATAGATTAACACCTCCATATAAAATAAAGGTAGGCTCAGAGACATTGTTATAGGTCTATGCACTTTTTAGTTTGTCTTTGGCAAACTATTATGGTTAAAGTTTTGGAAGGACTCCATTTTTGCAATGTTAAGTTTAAAATGAATCAAGTCATAGTAAGGATTCGTTAAGATCCCAATACTAAGAAGATAATGCCACATAACTAGATCAGGTAAAACCTTCTGAAAGGGTCTCTTTGTAAGTTTATATTGGTGAATCAGGGAAATGTGAGAGATGAACACACATAAGGTCAAGATTTAACTCTATTTTTCATAAAGCGAATGGCCAATACACACAGGGAAGCTCAAGCCAGTTGTAGTTTTTCCAGGAAACACCTCACTCTCCTTGAAAAGAACCTATACAATACTATCTGAATTTGTTTATAGTCAATTTCAGCCTAACCATTGTCATCTGCCCAAGGCCAAGTAAAATAGTGCTCTATCAAAGCCAATTTAGAGCCACTAGACCTATTAATCCCTCAGGTTGGAAGGTACTCAAAATGTAACTGGGGAAGAGCTGCCTCCTCAAAGTAGAGTTTATCGTGAGAACATGAATGGAGTAAAGTCTGTGAGAGAAAAGCCCGCGGGACCTTCATTGATGGGGCACAACTGAAAATGACGAGAAACAGCTGTAAAACTCCACTGAAAATCAGAACATGGAATGTACAAAGGATGGATCTGGGAAAATTAGTAGTTGTCAAAAATGAAATGGAACACATAAACATAGATATCTTAGGCATTAGTGAGCTGAAATGGACTGGTATTGGCCATTTTGAATCTGACAGCAACATGTTTTACTATGCTGGGAATGACAAATTGAAGAGGAATGGTATTGCATTCATTGTCAAAAAGAACATATCCAGATCAGGCATGAGGTACAATGCTGTCTGTGATAGGATAATATCCAT
>NW_006408616.1:7789449-7795724 GCF_000296735.1 Chrysochloris asiatica
AGTCCTGGTGTGACGCTGCTTAATGGACTGCAAGGTCAGTTTGACCCACAAGGTCAGAAGTCCAAGCTCACCAGCCACTTCTTGGAAACCCTATACAGGGTCTCTCTGAGTTGGAACCAACTAGACAGCACTTAACAAGAACAATCTAATTTTATCCCCAAGGCTTGCAGTTGAATGAACTATATCAAGAAAACAGTCTCCTCTCATTTTACAGGTGGGAAAACTTGGTCTAAGGAAAAGTGACCACTTGTCCAAGGCCACGCAAGTCAATGGCGGTGCTAGAGGTAGAGTTCTTTCTACCTCACACTTTCCTGAATAAGTCACATGGAATATTATAAAAATAAACATGGAGAAGTGGAAGGGCAGTCTCGGCCATCTGGGATCTGACCTCATATTATCAGCTACACCTTGATGTTACTACAAGCTACCTGGTCCTCTTCTGGCCCTGGTGTACTACTAGATATGAACAACTTCACAAAACATAAAAATCAGACAAAGTCACTATGTGACCATGATGAATCAAGACAAAAATAAGACCAGTCCATCATCATGTTTGAACACAGACAAAATGTAAACATTGTCCTACCCACAAAAATGACTAGATCTCTTCCTCTCCCAGCTAACGTAAGTGATGTTGTTAAGTGCCATTGAGTCAGTTCTGACCCATAGTGAACCTGTATAGGGTTTACAAGGAGAGGCTGGTGAGCTTGATCCACCGACCTTGCAGTTCAAATGGCTTTGCAGTCTGGCACATTAACCCACAGCGCCACACCAGACTCCAACATAAGTGACAGTTCCTTTATCAATTATGACATTAGGCTGGTTCTAGTCAGCCCTCCTGACAACATCCAATTCACAGAAAGCCCCTACTTCCTTAAATCTCCCCCTAAAAACTCACCTAACATTAATTCTGACTCATAGCAATCCAAGATAGAGTTTCTGAGGCTATGAATCTTAACAGGAGCAGAAAGTCCCATCTTTCTCAAATGTAGTAGCCACTTGTGGCTTTGAATCGCCGACCTGTGGTTAGCAGTCCTGTGCTTATCCTATAGCGCCAGGGATTCTAGAAATCATTTCACACAAGCCCAAATCTAATAATAATTTCTTTCTGACTCCCCCTTACTAATATGCCCCACCATCTTTCCATGGTGCACATTTTCTCTCACTGCAAAGTAACTTGCTCAATTACAAGTGTGTTCTGGAGGTCTTTGGGTGAGGACCACGGACAACCATATAGTAAAAACCAAAGGACCATGGTTCATAAGTAACATTTAAAAACTCCATCATTTTCCTAGATTACAGGAAGTAAGAACCCAACTACCAAAAAAATCCATTTGAAAGTCAAGGGAAGAAGATTCCACATAGGGTGGTACAATGAAATTAAAAATGGTACATCCAATTGATCTACTAAGTCTACATATATTATTAGGAGCGTTTTAGCATAAAGTTTTCATTGGACCAACGGCATAATACTTTAGCTTCATTTCTGTTACAAACCTAATCATTGGTTGGAAGGAGTCAAACATGATTTAATCAGATCCAGAAATTCTGATTAGATTCACCTTCCCCATGTCAATATCCTCATAAAACATAAAGCTGTGTACCAATGCAATAACAATAATCATTTTAATTACACATTCCATCTCTTTCTATCAAGGGGTAGAATTTTTTAGGATGAAGTAATAATGCCTACCAATTCCAAAAGGAATTGCTAAATTCCTAAGAAAATTGAGTTACAGACTCTCTCTGCAATACATCAAAATATCTAGCTAAATTGCTTTAAGAAAACAGAAATGAGGCCATCATTCATAATTTTGTCTGCATCACATCAAAGGCTCTGAATTACTGAGATTTTGCTTAAACAAAGAAGTCATGTTGACATCATGAAGGAATAGTACTAGGGAGTTATCTTATTCACAAATCATGATTAAATCAGACAGGTGAATTATAATCAATATTTTCGTGAAAATTGACTTTAAAATGAGGGTTTTTAAAAAGTTGTTGTTGTTAAGTGCTGCTGAGTCAGTTCCAACTCATAGCAATCCTGTACAGGGTTTCCAAGGAGCAGCTGATGGGTTTGAACTGCTGACCTTGTGGTTCAAACTGACCTTGCAATCCAATGATTACCTTACAGTACCATTCCAGCTCTCCAAAGTAGAACACTTTTAAATAACAGAAAAATCACACACCAAGGTGTTTGATACTTCTATTTCTCTCCATAAATAAAATCCAATTATTTTTAATTCAAATAGCTTTCCTCTTGTTCAATTTCGACATCATGCTATAACTCAATTTCTCCTTCTCAGTTTCCAGACACATCTGGAAACTAAGCTTATACCCATTGTATCTTCCAGATGCTAGCTGCCTTTAGTATTCAATCGTAAGTGGTCTCCAAAGTTCTAGAAATCTCCATAAATACCCAGTTACTGGACATTTTATAATCAGACTCATTTCTTCTTTTAATATGTAACATTGGTCCACAGCCTCTATAAAGATAATTTTCCTCAAGAGTCCCTAGTTTTTAAATTCCCTATTACATTTTCAATTTGTTCTTATAAATATCAAAAATATACTTGAATTTAGTTGGAGAAAAAACAGTTCTACTCACCGCATTTTTCCCCTCATTCTGAGCATCTCGATAATCAGGATTAAGCTAAAAAAAAAAAAAAAAAAACTTGTTTTGAATTGTATTAAAATTACATAAGTAAGACCAATGATCTTTAATCAATTCAGTATGCTACCTTTAAATAAATTTAAGAAAAAAGAAGGTAAGAAAGCATGACAATTTTAAACATTATTTTCTAACCCTACTTGCAGAAGACAAGAGCGGAAATGCCATGTTTAATACCTCTGTTTTGTATCAGAACTGTTGACATTTTTGAACAAACGAGAACTGACAATCTCAACTTCTCTGGAGAAATATTCAAGAGAGTTCACCATTTTCCCTGACACAAAATCAGTCATTTACCAGTAACTCATACACCAATGTTAAAATAGAAATCAAAGGAAAGTTTGAACAATGATTCAAGATCAAGCCCCATATGTTATACACTGAAGGAAAAAAAAATTAAACAAAGGAGCTGGAGATCAGACAGTTGGGCAATAAATGACAACTATAGAAATTTACTATGGAACTCTAGGATAAGCACTGGACTGTTTACCACAGGTCGGTGGTTCAAACCCACCAATCTCTCCTAGGAAACCTTATACAGGTTCACTATGAATTGGAACAGATGCAACACCACTTAACAACAACAATAGAAATTAACAGACAAAAACACATGTTGTTGGACTTAGAACGTAATGTAAAATTTAGGGATTGTTCATGATACAAAGGTCAATTGTATAACAGAACATAAACATAGTAAATATCTCTGCTCCCAATTAAAGAGCCTCAAATACTTAAGTAGACCATTCTACGTGGAGTCCTGGTGTGGCGCTGTGAGATTATGCACCAGACAGCAAGTTCAGTTCGAAACACAAGGTTGGTGGTTCAAATTCACCAACTACTCCTGTGAAACCCTATACAGGGTCACCATGAGTTGGAACTTACTCGACGGCACCTAACAACAACAACAACAACAAACAATAATAGTAGGAGATTTTAATACACCATTTTCAATGAAGGACAGAACTAGGACAAAACTCATCAAGGACACAGAAGAACTAAACAACACAACCAACCAACTTGACTTCATAGATTTATACATAGCACTCAACTCAACAACAGCACAATACACATTCTTTTCCAGTGCACATGGAACATACTCTAGAATAGATCATGGTTTGAAAGAAGGTATTTGCACGTGGGTATTTACTTTTGCAGCAAACAGATCTCTGAGCATGGTAGGATGTACTGCAAAATTATGACAACTTCTTAGATATTATCAAACATCTTAATGCAATAAGTTGCTAGGCCTGGGGACTTAGGACCCTAGTCTAGGAGACACCATGGCATAGCATAGTCCACAAAGACAATGTTTTACATACTACTTTGATGAGTAGCAACTGAGATCTTAAAACTCATGAGCCACCATCTAAGGTGCAACTATTGGTATGTCTCCAGGTGTGGAAAAAAGAAAAGTGATAATAACTGAAGATGCTTGGTATCAATGAGTTCAATGGACTAATGGTAGGTGAACCTCAGTCTCTACAACTCTGAGACCAGACGAAGTAGATGGTGCTAGTTCTTCTACCAACCGCTTTGAAAGGGGTCACATTAGAAGGTCCTGGGAAAAGTAGAAGAAAAATGTGGAACAAAACTTAAAATTATAAACAAAGACCAAACTTACTGGCCAGAAAAAGACTGGAGGATCCCAAGACTATGGTCCTTGACCACACTTCAGGTCTGGAAAGGACTCACCCTCATGGCCCAATTCTCAGCCAAGGAGTAGACAGACAGGTATGTAGGGGGGACAACTAAGGTATGATCACGATGGAATGGTCAATCACTCAAAATCTAAAGGGCAACATTTACCTATGGACAAATTGAGAAAGGATGGGAACAAAGGTGAAATGGAAATACGGACCACAGGGAGGAAGTGGGATAACTTGTTACATGAAAGAATTGCAATTACTGAGATGAAACAAAGTATATTATTTGTTGAATGTAAAGTTGATGATCTGCTCTGTAAACCTTTACTCAATTCACAATTAAAAGGGTTTTTTTTAAATTATCATTTAAAATGTAAGATCAAGAGTCTTTCTCAAAATTATATTTAGCTAAAATCTCAGAGCACTGCTTCTCCCAATTTATTATTAAATATCAATAAAATATTTCATGTTCAAAAAATACCAACAGTAAAACAAAACAAAACAAAAAATTCTCAATGCCACTGAAAGCTAAACCTAAAATAAAACCTAAGCCCTAAATCTCCAATGAATCAAAACAAACTGTAAAACAGAGGAGAATGCAGATATCTGAACGGTTTTCATCTCATAGTATCCTTTGACCTCACTCCAGGCTAGTAGCCACTTGGTATGCCTCCCATTATTTGTCCACTGACTCAGAGACCCAGAGGATACACCAACCCACTTCTATGCCTACAAAGAAGTGTTGCTCCATTTTCAGGAACCGCTGGCAGAATGTGCAGAAAACTGTTTCCTCAGTCCTCCGCATCCACTGACCTACTACCTCACTCTATCATCTCAAAGCCAAAGAAATACTACAAAGCTCAGGAAACAACTGGGCGGGAAAGAGAGGGAGAAAAGTTGGTAAAGGCCTTCTGAGAAGCACTAGGTGGAGCAAGGAAAGAAAAGAGAAAGAACTTTGGGTGCTATCTATGTGTGCTGGGATTACATGACATCATAGTACAGTGGAAACACAATAAAGTATAATAATCAGCTGCAACAGAACCCAGGTACACAGAGTCGACATCTGCTAGTACTGGAAACAGTTCTAGGCATGTGTTCGTCAGTCTGCCCTGCAGCTGAAGATTGAGAAAGAGGATTTAATTGTCATAGTCGGGAACAAAAAAAAAATGGAATGAAAGGACAATCCACTAAACCCATCTGGTTCTGGACAGAGCATATTTGTACGAGGATAATAGAGGAAGAAATAAAATACAATATGGGACTGATGAAAAATATATTAGAACAAGAAAAAATTCTTTCTCGGAATCTTTTTGAATATTTCCTGCAAAATTAATAAAGACTAAATTCCTAGGAAATGCTTTGAGAATAGGAGCACTCTGTAAAGACAACAGACTAAAACGAACAGCTAAAACGATAGTATGGAAATTATAATACTATTAGTAATATAATAAACTAATAATATAAAAACCAATAATATAAAGAGAAGTATACGTTGAGGAACCCTACAGGATCTCAATGAAAATGAAAACAAATTTTAAAACTAAAGATCATTTTGGCAACAAAAAGAAGTATGGTTAATGCTACAGAAAATCAGTGATACAGAGGATACAAAATTTAAGAGCTACAATACAGAGGAAAGGTATAAAGAAATGAAAATTAGGAAAAAGAAAGTAATAATGAATGACAAGAAAAGAAAACATCAAGTAATTGGCTACCAGTACCCAAAGGGAAGAAAGAATAAATAGAATAGAGGCAATCCATGAGATTAGCATCGGGCTTCAAAACACAAGGTGTTGCAGACCATGAAGGCCTGGTCAGAGGTTCGAGGCCCTATAGACCCGAGTGTAACAGAGCTAGCCACCTGGCAGTTAATAACAAATTATTTTTCATCTTAGTGTCCAGTTATGTTTTATTAATTGCAGACATGAAGCCCTTAATATACACAGATAAATGTAATATTT
>NW_006408616.1:7795824-7807933 GCF_000296735.1 Chrysochloris asiatica
CAAAGTTCTTCCCTCAGAGAATTCATTCAAGGTAAATTGGGTGGCTCCCTGGTCTGTTCCAAGGACAATAGGAATGCCCTCCCTAAAGTGTTTCCAGGTGCTGCCTATTCACCCAGGCTCCTCTTTTCCTGAAGAACCTGGGCTGGGCAGCTGACACAATGGGAATCCTCCCAATCGTCCCTTTCCTCCCTCCATTTGAGGCTAGGTGCTAAAAGGTATGTTAATTAAGCTTGAGAAACCAAGTTGCAGTCGTGAGATTCGAACCTGCGAAGTATGATGTAAAGTTGCCTGAATGTTTGGAAAAGTAAGATTGACAGCTGTATCTTGTCTTAGTCCCTCCTAGCTTTGTGTAAAGTACCTGCCCTAAATAAAAGGAGGCACAGAACGAATCCAGGTGCTTTTTGATGGCATTGCAGGCAGTGCGGGCACAGCATGCAGGGGCACAGTCCAGCCTTGCAACCATACTGCCTGTTTAGCTAAGATGTTTACTATGCAGGATATTACGGCCTTCATGGCTGAGATGCTTGCAATGCAGGATCTGCCTGATGCCAGTCCAGAATTCACTCTGGTTTCAGAGCATCTCTTTGTCTCTCTTTTGTGTCTCTGTGTCTCTTTTGCTATCTCCATCGCCGTCAGGTATCTCTACCTCGTGAACCAAACCACTATGTGGAGGCTTTCTGTTCTTGTGAAGACTTAAAGGCTAGGAAACCCTACTCAGTGTAGCTATGTTGTTGTTGTTGTTGCTACTGTTATTAAAATGCCATCAAGGTGGGTCTGACTCATAGTGACCCTGTGTTGGCTTTCCAAGAAGCAGCTGGTAGGTCTGAACTGCTGACCTTGTGGTTTGCAGACCAGTGCTGATCCTACAGCCCCACACCAGAGGTCGCATAGAGTAGATAGGTTTTATTAAATGATTTCAGATACAAAATCTCAGTTGAGGGGACAGTTGTTCTTGAAATAATGAAACAAAGAAGATTACAAATTTGCTAATATCTCAAGCCTCCCTTAACCACCCATTCTGGATACAAACAGAAGACAAATATAATCATCAGATTTTTGATTCAGCCAATCTGACTCCGTATCTCCAACAATGGCAATTCTTTCTCCTAGGCTTGTGGAAAGGTAAAGAAGGAAAAAAATATATATACTTGTGAATTTATATTATGAAGTGAAAATATAATTTATAATAAAATACCACAAGGTTAGCAGTTCGAAACTACCAGCTGTTTTGCGGGAGAAAGATGAGGCTTTCTGCTCCCGTAAAGATTTACAGCCTCGGAAACCCTGTACAGGGTCGCTATGAGTCGGAACTGACTCCACTGCACATAACAACAACAACAATGTATCCATTTAAAATTAAAAGTTTAAAAACTACTTAGATGTATTTTTATAAGATTTTTGCAACAATAAACTCTTTTCGAGTTACATCCTTATAAAAAGGATACAGATTTTGTCTTGTAAAACTGTTTGCCATGATAATAACCGTATATATTTCATTTCATGCTAAACCCAACTGAAGTATTTATCAAAAGGAAGAGGGAAATTCAGAGAAGCATAGCAAAAGAGCCGAGAACTCTTCTGACTAGAGAAATACAGTTCTTGTGTATTAAGAAACTGAATCATGATTTTTTTATGAGTATCGAAGCGAAGAGATCAGAAAAATCTTGATACAAGATGTGAAGAAGGGATGTTGGCTTCACTTCTTCAGAAGCATTGCAATTGCTGCTGTTTAACATTTTTTTTTTTTTTTTAAGGGAAAGGTGGAGATTAGTTATAACCAATGGAAATGATTGTGAGCAAAGCAACTTTACCATGTATATCCATGACCAATAGGTTTATTTGTCTAAGCTGAACACCCTAAAGCCAAGAGTACCTGATCTGAGGAGTAATCTGAATCCGATGGCATGAATCACAGTGAAACTTGTCCAATTACATTTATAGGCTCCAGACAGTTAACTAACAAATATTTATTATGTGTCTACCATGTACCAGAGTCTTGGTGTGGTTCTGTAGGATAAGCACTGGACTACTAACTGCAAGTCTGATAATTCAAACCTACCAGTGCTCCCTGGAAATCCTACACAGGGTAGCTATGCATCAGAATTGCCTTGATGGCACTTAATTAACAACAACAAACTACCATGTAGCAGACACTGTTCTAAGTCCATCAATGTAACAATACTGGCAATTTCTTAACACTCATAGTTGGTGTTTGCACATTCAATATAACACTTTACTTCACTTTACTTTGTTTTCTTCAGCCACCCTTTGAAATCTTCTGTTCAGCTTTTTACTTCATCATTTCTTTCTTTTGCTTTAGATACTCTACATTCAAAATCAAGTCTCAGAGTCATTTCTGATATCCATTTTGTTCTTTTCTTTCCTTGTTGTCTTTCTAATGACCTTTTGGTGTATGTATGATGTGATGCCACCCCCCACAATTGATAAGATCTTCAGTCTTTTTTTTGGATACATCAGATTTGAAAGGCAGCTACTTAGCCAACCAATTAGAAATAGTGGCATATCCATAACAAAAACATGTAAAGAAACAAGAATGAACCTGCCTGCAATACTTAAAGTTTGGTATCAACTTGGCTAGCCTGGGTTCTTAGTGGTTTGGCAGTTAAGAGGCACTAATGCCCAGGATTCAATCTAATATAATGTGATCAGCCCCATGACGTGGTCTGATGTGATCATTCCTCATCTGATCTAATTATCCTATGTGTTGTAAATCCTCACTTCTATGTTAATGAAGTCTGATGCAATCCATAAGACAAGTTTGTATCTTAAGGCAATCTCTTTTAAGATATGTTGTTGTTATTGTTAAGTGCCGTTGAGTAGGTTCCAACCCATAGCAACCCTGTACAGGGTTTCCGAGGCTGTAAATCTTTATGGGAACAGAAAGCCTCATCTTTCTCCCACAGAGCGGCTGATAGTTTCAAACTGCTGACCTTGTGGTTCGCAGCCCAATTCATAACCCCTATGCTACCAGAGCTCCTTTTTTAAGATATAAAAGGAGATAAAAGTGAGCAGAGAAAGAGAAGCTGGGAGTGGGATATCTCCTTTGGACCTGGGGTCCCTGCACTGTGAAACTCCTGGATCCAGGGAAAGGCTGATGCCAAGACACGTGGAGAACTCCAAGAAATTCTGCATCTACAAATGCTGAAACAAGACAAAGACCTTTCTCTCTCCAGGGTCAGTGCTCTGAATCTGGACTTCTAGCCTCGCAAATTATGAGTGAAGAAATTAGGTATGTTCACCATGGAATAGTCAACAAATCAACATCTAAAGAGCAACACTGACCTAAGGACAAAGTTGAGAAGGGATGGGAAGGTGGGTAGAATGGAAATAGGGACCACAGGGAGAAAGCAGGACAACTGTGGTGTGTCTGTGATAGCAGTACTGGATCACTGAAATGGAAATCATATTCTATTCCAAGGACAATGTTATTTCCTAAATTTCAGTCTTCATATACATCACTCATTTAGATTCAGCCCTTGACTGGAACCTGGTATAGGTTCTGCTCTATAAGGAAACATCATGTTGTTGTTAAGTGCCATCGAGTCAGTTCCAACTCACAGCAACCCTGTGTAGTGTTTCCAAGGAGCAGCTCGTGGGTAGAACTCTGGAAAGGTCACCTAACCTCCATGGAACTCAATGTCATCATCTGCGAAGTGAGAGAAAGCCTAAACATTCTAATTGTTGTTGTTGTTAAGTGCCATCGAGTCGGTTCCAGCCCATAGCGACACTGTATAGGGTTTCTGGTGAGTGGCTGGTAAGAGTTCAAAGCGAATTTGCAGTCCAGCACTTTAGCCCACAAAGTCACACCAGGAGTCCCAATTAGGCATCAATACATTTTACATATTAATGTCTTTGGTAACAATTCTAAATATGACACTAATGGGTACCATTAGTGTCATCTTTGTGTCTTTCAGGCTGTAATGTGTTCTGATTTACATTTTAAATAATTAGTATAAAGTTTCTGCTTCATGAAATCCAGTACAGTGTAAATAAGAATGACAACAATAGCAATAATAGGAAGATCAAGGAGGAGAAGTATGAGGGGAGGCTAGAAAGAGAAAGTGGTGGAGCCTCTCAAATCTACGGCTTTATAAATTCATCAATATAAACTTCATTGAGGCTGAAAAATATGCTTTAAATTATTTTACAGCTCTCCTCTAAATGGAATAATAGTAAAAATTATTAAGGCAATTAAGCTAACAATGAATAGAAACAAATATTATTTTTAAAGATGAGGGGAAAAACAAACATATAGAGGTCCCTGAATCTCCTAAAATTTAAAAAAGCAGGTATTTTCTTATGTAAAAAATAAATTATAAATATGGCATTGGAGAGATTGAATATGCTATTCAACATTTATTCAATAAATATTAATGAGGCATCTACAATGGCCAAAGCATTGTGGCACATGATATTTTAGCAAAGACAAAAAAACATGTGGTCCCTAACCATAAGACCTTAAAATCTAGCAGGGAAAATAAGACATAAATACAGTTAGCTGTAATACAAAATAGAATGTGACATCAGATATAAGGAAGGAATGAATAATTTACAAACAATATAGGTCAGAAGAAGGAGGGATTTGTGGTAGAAAAATTTATTTAAGAATTATTCATAAAAAGGGTAGCATTTGAGATAAGCCTTGAAGGGTGAGTAGAATTTTAACTGGCAGAGAGGGGACGAGGAAGTGAAGAAGACAAGCAGTGCAGGGAAATGGTGTCATATAGGTGAGAAAATGACCATTGTTCAGTCTCATTCAATCACCGGCATGTATTGACTACTTTTTATATGCTTTTAAAGGTTAACTCATTTAACCCTACCATTATCCAATGAGTAGGGATTTTAGCCTTGCTTTCCTGATGAGGCACCTGGGCACAGATCTTTAAGTACTGGGGGCAGTCACACCACAGTGAGTGGTAAGGTTAGGAGCACAAGTGTAACCAGTTCCAAGGCAACAACTCTTGGTTGCCATGGCACACTGGCTCCTGCCTCCATATAGCGGAGTGGTGTGATCTAAGACAAGAAGGAACTCTATCTCAGATGGATGAGGCCTTCAAACCACAGAATGAAGTGTCTGCCTGTTACTCAGAAAGATTTAGGGTAGTACTGGGAAACGTATGCAGAAACAATACATTGAAAATCCTCAACTGGCAAGGGGTATTAGGAAATGGAGAGAGATAATAAAAGAGGCAAAGTAACCAAGTGTCCCAGTTCATGAAAGAGGTGTAGGGCCCAAACAACGATAATAATGTAGGAGTAGAACGGAGAAAATGAATGTGAAAGATTGTGGAGAGACAGAATCCACAGATCCTGAATGTGTACAGTGATCGTGATTCTCAATTCTTTAGCCCCAAACCAATAAAAATCACATTTCTATGGGAAAACAATTCAAACATAAATAAAATTACTTAGCTGAAATGTCACCAGGATCTCCAAAATCAAATGCACAGCCCACTACAGACACAGGAGTGGACGACAGGAGACATGAAGAGCCACCACAAATCTTTGAAGACAGTCCTCATTAAAATGGCAAGAAGAGCAATAGAAAGAAGCCAGGTATTGTGCAAAGTGGCACAGGGAGAAAGAGGCATCATAAACATCTAGGTAGCGAAAGTCATGATTGTACCACAATCAAATGAGAAACAACTGCAGTGTTTCGTCTAAGGAGGCCAACAGCAAAGTTCATTTTCTTTAGCAGAAAAGTGTTTACCTCATGCAGTGAAATGTGTGTGCATCATTTTTGTTATATATAATACTGTGGTTGCTGTAATTGCCATGAAGTGAATTTGGACTCATGGTGACCCCAAGTTTGCAGAGTAGAACTGCCCCATAGGGTTTTCAAGGCATGCTCTTATGGAGAGAAAATGTCCGGCCTGGCTTCCAACGTGCCTCTGGAAGCATTCAAACCACCAACCGTTTGGCTAACACCTAAGTGCTTAACTGTCTGAGCCACCAAAGGACTCCATATATAACATTAATGTCTTAAAATTCTCATATGTGTATTTTAAAGTAATTATACATCATGTTACTGTTGTCAATAGCAGGCATTTTGGAGACTAGCTATTGTTTGCATTGATAATTCTAGAAAGGAAATGAAGTTAAAAACAAGCATTACTGGGTGCCTACGTACACCAGGAACAATTTGTATTTGTACATATAACGTCTGTGTGTATGTACAGATATATTTAAGTAGATACACATAAACACGCACATACACACAAACCCTTTACGTATATTACGGCCGATGTATTTCATGGAGAAGCAAACACTGCATATTTAAAGCTACAGACCTAATACACATTCTATTCTGAGCTAAGGTTCAGGTTAAGTACTAAATTTTTACCTAATTAAATGAATCTGGAGGCTACTGGAGTTAGGAAATAAGTGTTTACTGCCATCTGGTGGAAATGTTGTTTACCTACAAGCAAATAAGCTAAATTGGCTTTAAACCCAAACCCACTGTTGTATGACTCATTACAAAACCCTATGGAAAATAGTAAGGAGCTCTGGTAATGTAGTGGTTACGAATCAGGCTGTGAACCACAAGATCAGCAGTTCGAGACTACCAGTTGTTCTGTGAGAGAAAGATGAGGCTTTCAGTGTGAGTTGGAACCGACTCCATAGCACGTAACCACCACAGAAGAGAGTAGAATTATTGCATACATTTTCCAAGGTTGTAAATCTTTCTCCTCTGGAGCCATTAAGCCATTTAACCTTCCAGTTAGCAGCCAAGTGCTTAACCACTGTGCCATAAAGATTATTTTACATTACTCTGTCTATCATATTTGGGTAAAGACAATTATAGTTTAACAATATCCAAGGAAAGAAAATACAGAAGGCAGTGGAGCCAAAAATGTAGTGGTTGATTTATAATTCTTCCCATGAGTTTGGAAGAACTACTTACCACAGCTCCTATATTGCCTATTCAAAAGGTGATCAAATTAGTTAGTCTCCATAGACATATTGTGAACTCTCCTCCACCAATAAGGAAATACAGGTAGAAGACCTACGATTACATGGTGATGTGTGTGCTGACAGCTGTTCTGTCCATTAAAGATAAAATACTGAGGGTTCACCTTCCTCTGGTGTCACCTCGTATCCTGGGTGATGCACAGAATGTTCCATTGCAGGGACAGAACATAATAATGCATCAGTTTGCTTGCATACAGACTATGAGAAGCACTAACATTTAATACAGCTGTCATGCATGAGCATCCAAAATCATAAATGTCTTCATTGTCTGATTCATAATTAAATACTTTGTTCCACATTTTGTCCATAGGCTTCTGGCATTCTATACTATCAAAATTAAATCTTTAATGCCCTAAAAACTAAACTGTTGAACATCTTTAAACTAAATAAGCTACTTTCTTGCAGAAAATAATCAAAGAAGTCTTATATCTTTATCTGGATTCCTAGCTGTTTCTCAAACTCATTTTTTTAAAGTTATTGCTTGAGAGGAGATAGGAAAACATTCAATATGCTAATATCTTAATATGAATAGATATTCACTCGTGTTCACTACACTCGTGTTCACTACAGCACTATTCACAATAGCAAAAAAAAAAGGAGACAGCCTAAATGCCCATCAACAGAAGAATGATTAAACAAACTTTGGCACATACACACAATGGAATATTACAAAATGCTGAAGAATAATGATGAATCTGCAAAACACATCACAACATAGATGAACGTGGAGACCATTATACTGAGTGAAATTAGTCAATTACAAAAGAACAAATATTGTATGAGGCCACTGCTGTAAAAACTTAAGGTTTTCTTGATAAAAGAAACATTCTATGATGGTTACCTGGGGGGTGAGGGTGAGGGGTATTATTCACAGGCTAGAGGGTACACACATGTTAACACAGGTGATGAAGCAGGTAACTTACAATAAGAGGGAGATTGGCAGAGGAAAGATGAACGACCCGCAGCAGGTTAAAGTGAATAGAGGTAAATACTGTTAACTGATAGTACATGGAGGGAATTGGAATCATCGTAAAGTATGTGATTTATTGAATTAAAACTGATGATCTGGTCTGCAAACCTTCACTCAATTTACTGTAAAAAGTTTTTTAAAAACAAGTTATTGCTACCAACTGAGAGGGCAGGAGTCTTCACATCAAGGATCAAACCTATCCCCTCTATACACAGGGATGATAGGGACAGGCAATTTAGACACTGGCTACCTAAAATAGTGACTGGGTTACAAGTTTTCCAGAGGGAGTTTAGTTTCAGAGTGTGCAGGGAAAGGTAGAGTCCCCACTGAATAGTTTTCATCCTGTTTAGACAGGTCTAGTGAAAGGAGAAGGGGATAAGACTCTTATTATTCAATAGTGAGTCATTGTTATCATGACTAATTGCAATTATCATAACTGTAAAGGTAGAAATTTTGTAACATAAAAGGGGAGTAGTTAATCTTACAATCCAAGAACAGAGGATCCTAGAACCATCAAGGAAGAAGAGCATAAGTGGAATGTAGGACCCTATCCAGAGAAACAGCGACACCAGAGATGGAAGCAGAGATGAGGACATGGAGAGAGAGAACAGCTGAGGACTCTAGACATAGAAAGGGGAAAACTGTGTGGTGGCAGCCAGGAGGCTAGCTTCTAGAATGTGCCCTTTGGTTGTTTAAATGATTATGTTTCCTGAATGTTTTTGTGTACATCAAAAACAAAACCGAAAAAACAAACAGGGAATAGAAGCAAATGCTGTTGAATGATGATGCCTGGAGGGGATTGTAATCATTGCAATGAAACAAAAATATGACAGGATGACTGCAAAACTGATATTCTCCCATTTAAACTATCACTCAATTCACAATAAAAGCTTTCAAAAAGAAAGCTATGCTTGGTGCTTTCCTTAAATAGTTCACAATTTCTGTGGTTTTGTCCCTGTAAATACACTTCAGAATCTCCAGCGTATGAAACCATCTGATTTTCTTTGGATAGTGCCCTTTCACTTCCACACAAACAGTAGATTTCTTACATTTTCCTAAATAACTTAGCGACCTAGTCAGTACTTGTTGAAATAGAGCTACTATGTTTAGGCATTGTTCTTGCTGTTGTGAAGTGCCGTTGAGTCTATTCCAACAAACAGCAACCCTGTATAGGGTTTCCATGGAGCCACTGGTGAGCTTGAACCACCTACCTTGCAGTTCAAATGACTTTCAGTCTGACGCATTGGCCCACAGCGTCACACCAGATTAGTACAGTTTTAAGTCTCCTCTCATTTTTATGTAGATTTAAAGTTACAAAATCCTTCAGTCCTTCAACCCTCTCATGACCCATGAAACATGCAAGGCCCATCTACATTTCCCTCCTCTGGGGTTTACTGAACAGCTGCTTTCCCACTGACATGGGTGGGGACCTACATAACTATTTGAAATGGAAGTAATGTGCATGTGCAACAAATTATTGCTTTTACAGGTGATGTATCCTCCTGGTGCATCTTTTAAGGGCAGATGTGTCCCACCAACCTGTAACAGAATCCACAGGAAAGTACAAGGGGATTCAAAAAGTTTATGCAATAAGACCAGAGATGGAATCCTGATCCCTATCCAGAAACTTCTGAGGTGGGAAATTTCCACTTGAAAGGTCAAGCAGACCAGCCTGGAGTGGCTAGAAGAACAGAAGATAATTCTTGAAAGAAAGACCAGCAGGAAAAAAATCAAAAACAATTAACAGCAGTCCAATTAACTACTACAAGAACAAGCAAGTTGTTTACTGGGGAGCCATCAAGGCAAGCAGTCAGATCCCCTCAGGGCAAACCCCCTTCCAAGACTGAGAGTCAAGTGGAATACATGAGCGGGCATGTGGTCTTGCTGGTGACCATGCTGGTCTACCGATAAGGAGAAGTAGGGGAAAAACAGCAATGAAGTTGTGAGCTAAGTCCAACCACGCTCAATAGATGCCTGTCAACCTGGATTGAGACCTGGTTGGCCAGCAGTATAGCGAGACCTGGGGACTCCTGTGCCACGGAGGACTAGAGAGGAGAGTGAAGAGTCCAGCTGATATGAAGTGAAAGGAGATGCACAAGAACACCCATACTTGCAGATAGTACCCATTTGATCTGGCTTCAATGGCTGGATGATCAGAAATCAACCACAGAAAGAAAGAAGAGGGGGAAAAGAGCAATTCACTACAATTTGATGAACTTGAACTAGACTTATGGATGTAGTAGCTCAAAAGAGGGAACGAATCTTTTCAGCGAGGATCATTCCTACCTCCTCAGTACACAGGGTTGACAGGGATGGGCAACTTAGACATTGGCTACCCAAAATGGGTGAGCTACAGAGGCACAAAGTAACTGGCTTACAAGCTTTCAAGAGGGACCCTGGTTTCAGAGGGTGAAGGAGAGGGTAGAATCTCCATTCAGTGGTTTCCAACCTGTCTACATAGGACTAGTGAAAGGAGATGGGGATAAGACTCTTGTGGTTCAATACTGAATAACTGCTATCAGGACAGATTGTGAATGTTGCAAATGTAAAGGTAGACGTTTTGTAACAAAAGGAGGGGAGTGGTTGATCTTCCATTCCAGGAGCGGAGGACCCTGGGACCATCGACCATCAAGGAAGAAGAGCGGAGTGCAGGACCCTATCCAGAGAAGCAGTGACACCAGAGATGGAGGCAGAGACGATAACATGGAGAGATGAGCAGTTACAGACTCTGGACTCAGGGAGGGAGAGGGGCTGTGTTCTGACGGCCCGGGGGGCATGCTTGCATGGTGTACCCTTTGGTTGTTTGGTTGCATGGTGTACCCTTTGGTTTTATGTACATAAAAACAAAAACAAACAAACAAGCAAAAAAAAAAAAAAACAGAGGGAATGGAAGCAAATGCTGTTGAATGCATGGAGGGGATTGTAATCATTGTAATGAAACAAAATACGATAGGATGAATGTAAAGTTGATGTTCTCCCATGTAAACTATCACTCAATTCACAATGAAAAAAAAAAAAGTTTATGCAAAATTTTAATTATCTTTTTATTCCATTTTCCACGAACTTTTTGAAGTCTCATTTGTGTCCTACAGGCCAATAGGACATATGCGTCCTGCCAGAATCCAGAGGGACATATGTATCTATCCCACCAGCCCTCTCCCCAGTATTCAGGAGACCAGGACACACTGAATTCAGACACAGACAACGACGCAACATGAAATTCCATTAGCGAAACACACTTTGTCTACAAAGAACTGAAAGTGAAAAATCACTCAGTCATGAAAGGATTAAGCTTAATGTGTAATTTGTTGTTGTTGTTAAGCACCTTTGATTCAGTTCTGACTCATAGCAACCCAGTACAGGGTTTCTGAGGAGCAGCTGATGGTTTTGAACCGTTGACCTTTGGTTCGAGATTCACTTAAACATATTAATAATGTAATCATTACACAAGTCCTAATATACCTAAGATGTATATGTATCTGGATGAAATTGCAAAACAGAGCTCAATGTCCCAATGATTGATTTAATTTCACTCCCCTCCAGATGTTTTCTTTACACTCATCCATAGGCTATTTGTATCAAGTGTTATTGCCACAGTAATGGAGCACTGGTGGTGCAGTGGTTAAAATGCTTGGCTGCTAACTGAAAGGTCAATGCTTTGAACCCACCAGCATCTCTGCAGGAAAAAGATGTGGCAGTATGCTTCCATAAAGATTTACAGCCTTGGAATCACGATGACCAATTTTACTCTGTTGGTCACTATGGAGTCTAGGGCTAATACGCTGGACTGTAAAGTCGTTTGAACCACAAAGTCAGTGCTTCAAGCTCACCAACCACTCCTTGGAAACCCTATCCAGGGTCACTATGGGTAGGAACTGACTCAACAGCACTTAACAACAACAAGAGGGGCACTATGAATTATCTACTCAATGGCAAAAGTAGGGTCTACTCTCTTTGCCACACTAGTTAATATAAATGCCATAAACTCAAAGGTAATTTTAGAATTACATAATACAATTCACCAAGAATGCTAAGGCACATTAAAGCAATCTTTAAAATTATAAATATGTCTCGCTCTTTCCGAGGGATTTCTCTTTTATATAAAAACAGCTCAGAGAACAAACAAGATGGCGGATCAGGTGGACG
>NW_006408616.1:7809163-7813781 GCF_000296735.1 Chrysochloris asiatica
TATATGGAGGGGATTATAATCAATGTAATGAAACAAGTTATATGAATTGTTGAATGTGAAACTTATGATGTGCCCTGTAAACTTTCACTCAATCCACAATAAAAACCTTAAATTAAAAAAAAAAAGCTCAGTCCTCACCAATCTTACTTTTAATATATTCTGAAAATGTAAATATTTTTTAAAAATATAAATAGGATCCTTAACTTCCTTTTAATTATGTTCTGTTTCTTCCCTTTGTTAGCCATGCTGTGAAAATTCACTTCAGCTCCTTGGCCTCTCAGCCATTCCTTTCCAACCCCTGCCATCTGTTTCCACTAAACGTGCTCTTAATAAACTCATAAGTGACTGTGTTCTTGCCAAATGCACTAGATATTATATCTTGTTCCTGACCTTTTCATGGTGTCCTGCTTTTTTGAAGTTCTATCATCCCTTGTGCGGCATTTGTGACTCATACCAATTAATTTTCCATTTGCTTCTCTAACTTCTCCTTTTGGGACTTTTTCTTAGACTCCTAGTTTTTTGTCTACCCTAAAAGATGATGTTCCTGCTGGTTCCATCCTCAAACATTTTCTCACTCTCCACACTCCCTGATGATCTTATCCATGCTGATAATATCCAAACCTATTTCTTTAGCCCTCATCACTCCCTAAACTTCTAGACACTATGTAGTCTGTGTCCGCTAGACATCTTCACTTAAACATTTACAATCACCTTTCATTAGATATATTCACAATTGATTACTTTGTAATCAACTGTGCATCTTTCTCATCAACTGTGCATCTCTTCCCATTTCTCACAAATCGGTAAATGGCATCACCAGATCACCTAACCCAGATATCCAGGAGAATGTTCCTTCTTCAATCCCAACATGTAATAATTTACCAACACTCCATTCATTCTTTCTCCTAAGAACATCCTGAACCCTTCCCTCCTTTCCATTGTCATTGCCATTCCCCCCTGGTTCATTTTGTCAAAATATCCTGACAGGAGCATCCCACAGTCTCCTATCTGGTCTCCCTGCTTCTAAAGAGAAGGCTCCAGAGAGTGCTATCCACTAAAACTTTCTGTGGGGAAGGAAATATTTTATGGCTGCATATCCAAAGGAGCTCTGGTAGCGCAGTGGTTACGAATTGGGCTGCGAACCTCAAGGTCAGCAGTTCGAAACTACCAGCTGTTCCGTGGGAGAAAGATGAGGCTTTCTGCTCCTGTCAAGATTTACAGCCTCGGAAACCCTGTACAGGGTCGCTATGGGTCAGAACCAACAGGGTCGCTATGGGTCAGAACCAACTCGACGGCACTTAACAATAACAACAATCCAATGTTAGTCTGGCTACTGAGCACTTGAAATGTAGCTAGTGTGTATGAGAAATGGACTTTCTTTCTTATTTTTTTAAGTGATATTGATTTTACTTAAATAAAAACATGTGGCTCAAAACTCACTGCCTGGGAGTCACTTCCAACTCATCACAACCCTTTGTAGGGTTTCCAAGGTTATAAATCTTTACAGGAACAGAATGCCTCATCTATCTCCCAGGGCGACTGGTGGGTTTGAACTTCTGACCTTGTGGTTAGCAGTCTAGAGCTTATTCTACAGCACCACCAGGTTTAGGGATTAGTATTGGATGTCATAGTGCTACAGTCATTTTCTTTAAACACAAATTTATTTATAACACTCCTCTTTTCTTTAAATATAAAATTCAATCTCCTTAGTGTGCTATATGATGGGGCTTCAAAATATTCATGGTAAAATGCCATTATGTTTTAATTTCATTTTTCCACAATCTCTTTGAAGCCCCCATCGTATATGGTCTGAAATGATCAGCTACTCTAGAATGCTGGTCCCAACACTCAGCTTCCACCTTCTAATCCCTTCCAAATTCACATACATCTCTGTGTCAGCTATATGAAGTTATTCTGTACAATATTGTATCCTTTACTGCACACAAGCTGATCTCAATGCCTTAACGCTCTTTCTCTTCTCCATCCGATTTACTTAACCTTCATCCAGCTCCTCTGGCCTTCTGGCAGTTTCCTGCCCCACCCAATCACCTTCTAGCAAAAGTGTACTGCACTTCAGTGCTTCCCCGTACGTATACCACTATTCACAGTGCTAGCTACAACACACGGTACAGGGATACATCAGAGATGTTGCAGGTTTGGTTCAAAGCCACCGCAATAAAGGAAATTGTTGCAATAAAGCAAGTCACACAAATCTTTTGGCTTAGCAGTGAATACAAAGACTATGTTTACAATACACCACAGTCTATTAAGTGTGTAAGAGCATTATTACTATTATTATTAGCATATAGTTTGAAATAGTGTGAGAATTACCACAATGTGACACAAAGACACTAAGTGTGCCCATGCTGTTGGTAAATGATGCTGATGAACTCGCTCATTGCAGGATTGCCACAAACTTCAATTTGTAAGAAACATAACACCAGCAAACTGCAATAAAGTGAAACAAGGTGTGCCTGCATAGTTAACTACTTAATTGTTGTTAAGTACTGTCCAGTCGGTTCTGACTCATAGTGATCCTGTATAGGGTTTCTGAGGAGCGGCAAGTGAGGCTTGAACCACAAACCTTACAGTTCAAACTGACCTTGCAAATTTCTTGTCATAGATGAGTTAGTTCAGAGTCCTGGTGTGGCGCTCTAACCCACAGCGCCACACCAGGACTCTGAACTACATAATGTGGTGGTGGTTGTTAAGTGCCATCAAGTCAGTTCCAATCAATAGCAAACCTGCATAGGGTTTCTAAGGAGCAACTGTTGAGCTTGAACCACTGACCTTGCAAATCAAATGGCTTTGCACTCTGGTGCATTAACTCAAACACTACTGGGAATTCATTTTTCATTTGTTATTTTTCTTGCTCTGTATCACCAGTACCTTCCAAATGTTCACAAATAGCTTCAGTCACAGTCTCTAGGTAACTACTAATTAGATTCAATCCAAACCCTTCATTAAAAAATGCAGATGCAAAAGATTCTGTACTTAAATAACAAATACTTGTTACTTGCAATCTTGTCAACTCCAACTCATGAGTTTATGTATAACAAAACAAAACAATACCTACATATGGTGTCGGCATTTCACATCCCTGTGTGCCTCTTTGACACTTCTATAGGGCTGGACCACCCTGCATCTGTGACTGATTTGAGATGCAGGGAAAAGTTCACCCACACCAAATGCCCCCATTGACTAACCTCACATTGATATAACTCCACCTGTACACATTATCAGTCCTGTGTGATCCTGAGTGCTTATCATCTGTGGTCCTGTACTGTTTGTTGTCGTCTAAAATAGAAGCTCAATACTGTGAAGACAAAGACTGAGTCCTCTGCTTCCTCTGATGTACCTACAACATTCTCAACCATGCTATGCATATATTTATTTTTAATAAATATAAGAACAAGTTTAAAAAGTATTTCTATCAAATCATACAAAGCTTACTAAAACAGACATACCAAATTTGTGAAGCTATTGTTTCTTGCCAAATTCTCCATTTAGAGCTATACGTTTCTGAAGACAGTGTTTCCATCTCTCTAACCCAACTATTTCAAGAAAGTGAGGCAGCACTGGAGGCACTAACTCATCTATGACAAGAAATTTGGAAGACAACTATCTGGCTGACTGATTGGAAGAGATCTGTATTTGCTCCCATTCCAAAAAGAGGTGACCCAACAAAATGCAGAAATCATTGGACAATATCTTTGATATCTCAAGCGAGTAAAGTTTTACTAAAGGTAATACAGAAATGGCTACAATCATACATTGACAGAGAACTTCCAGAGGTTCAAGTTGGATTCCGAAGAGGATGTGGAATGAGGGATATCATTGCTGATGTGCGATGGATCTTGGCTGAAAGCAGAGAATACCAGACAGATGTTTATCTGTGCTTTATTGACTACGCAAAAGCTTTCGATTGTGTGGATCATAACATGCTATGGACAACATTGTGAATTATGAGTATTCTGGAACACTTAATTGTGCTCATGAGGAATCAGGATATGGACCAAGAGGCAGTTGTTCGAACAGAACATGGGAACACTGAATGGTTTAAAATTAAGAAAGGTGTGCGACAGGGTGGTATTCTTTAACCATACTTATTCCATCTGCATGCTGAGCAAATAATCTGAGAAGAGGGCTTAAAATACTTTCCTTTTTTTTTTTTAAAAAAAAACAGCCTTCAGTATGAATTGCATCTCAATGTAAAGAAAACAAAAATCCTCACTACTGGACAAATAAACAACATTCTTATCAACGGAGAAAAGACTGAAGTTGTCAAGGACTTCATTCTTCCTGGATCAATTATTAACACACATGGAAGCAGCAGTCAAGAAATCAAATGACGTATTGCATTAGGCAAATCTGCTGCACAATACCTTTTTAAAGTGTTGAACATCAAAGATGTCAGTTTGAGAGTTAAGGTGTGCCTGGCCCAAGTTATGGTATTTGTAATAACTTCATATGCATGCAAAAGCTGGACAATGAATAAGGAAGACCGTAGAAGAATTACTGCATTTGAGTTATGGTGTTGGAGGAGAATATTGAAAGTGTCATGGGCTGCCAAAAGAACCAACAGATCTGTGTTGGAAGAAGTGCAGCCAGGATGCTC
>NW_006408616.1:7814361-7839374 GCF_000296735.1 Chrysochloris asiatica
AAAAAGAGGAAGACCCCAATGAGGTGGACTGGTACACTAGCAGCAGCAATGGACTCAAGCATAACAATAATGGTGAGCATGGCATAGGACCAGACAGTGTTTCATTGCTTTTGCATGATGTCACTCAGTCAGAACTGACTCAGTACCTAACAACAACAACCCATCCCTGAAAAATTCTGAGCTCTTCAAAACAGCAGTTTTGTTATTCTTAAGGGACTCCCATCGTGTTCCTTTTCAATGTTCATTGAGTTTTAAGAACAAAAAGATGTCTGAAGGAGCAAGATGAGGGGTAAGGTGCACAGAATGAGCAGCTGTATTGTTGTGACGGAAAACAATTCCTTGGTGACATTTTTCTGATCGTTTTTTCACCAACACAGTTTTTCAATTCTTAAAACTCCATAATAAGCTCCCATGATTGTCCTGTGTCCTTCAAGATCAACCCGTTGGAGTCTCCCCCAACCCACTAAAAAATCAGTCACTATAGCCTTCTGAGCTGACTTCTCTGCCTATAATTTAACTGGCCCAGCAGATCCCCTCAGTAGCTACTGTTTGGATTAAATCTGTTTTTGGAAAGCACCCTAACAAGACTAAAGCAAGTGTATTAGTGAGAGAACTTGTCTGTAGATACACTGACTGCAGAGACCTGTTTAAATACATTTTGTTCAGAATAAACTCAGGTATATAAGAACTAGCAATACTTTTTGACTTGTTCTTGACTATACTGAAGATTGTATGAAATACAAAGAAGACATTTGCTGGTTCAACGAATTCCAGAAAGAATGATCTGCAACACTTGCATTCTCAACATCTCAATATGCGTGTCTCATTTTTAAAATATATAAATATTAAACAGAAAACTGAAAACGTAAAATAAATGAAAGCGTTACAGACTTCCCTAAGAAGAAGAACATAGTATACTAAAACAGATAATGCCAAGAGGTTACAACGCTGAAAATGTTGGAAGCCCCCTGCCCTGCCCTGATGGCCTGAATAATGCTTCCAAACCAAATAGCTGGGCATTTTCAAAAGCAAAATGATAACGGGATAATAATTATCTTTCAGTTGCTATAAGAAGCTAGTTACCATCTATTTCCTAACTGGAAATCAATTTTTTATCCAGTACCAGTAAGAACAGCCACTGTGATTTTGTCAGCCCTCTGAGCACTTTCATATCAGCAGGACAACCCTGTGGAAACACAGCTATCCCAGAATCGTTTCTGAGCTTAGCTGGAATAGGGAATATACAACATCAATTTATGGATGTATTTTGAGAGTATGCTTTTTATTTTGATGTAAGAATATTATGCAAAAGCCCCCTTTCTATTACACTCATCAAAATCAGTCAATAGTAGATTCCTAGTTTTCAATTTCCAGATACATATTTAATGGTTAATTCTCTCACCTTGCCATAAAAAAAAAGTTACTACATAAAATATTAAAGGTCAAAGAAAATATCTTCCAAATACACCAGCCTCTTTCACAGACAAAACAGCAACTGGCATTTAAAGTTGTATTCTCTAGAGACAGATTGAAAGACAGGAATGAACTGTATTCAATTTTAATTTTTAATTAATTCATTTATGTATCGAGGTGTTAGGTTTTCATTAAAGTTAAAAAAACATGTTTATTAATAATTGAATGATTTAAATGTATCGATGACAAGCTTTAATTATGGAAATTAATAAAGGAAGCTAGTGATGTGTAACTCAAGTCAGTCTCCTACAGAACATAAGTAGCTCTAAAAAACCATTGATTGAAAAGCAAATTAGAGAGAACACTAACATAAAATCCAAGAGGATTTAATCCTAACATCTTTTTTATTATTATTTAATTTATATTGTACTTTGTTGATCAAATTTTTCAACATGCATATTTAACACAATGTACTGGTGTGGCCCTGTGGGTTAATGCACTGGACTGCAAGGTCACTTTGAACCGCAAGGTCGCTGGTTTAAGCTCACCAGCTGCTCCTCGGAAACTCTATATAGGGTCACTATGATTTGGTACTGACTCAACGGCACTTAACAACAACTTTTCATATTGAGGACTAAGATTTGACTGACCGAAGCCATGGTATTTTCAATAACCTCATATGTATGTGAAAGTTGGACTGTGAATAAGGAAGACCTTAGAAGAATTGATACACTTGAGCTATTGTGTTGGAGGAGAATATTAAAAGTACCATGGATTGCCAAATGAACAAATCAATCTGTGTTGGATTAAGTTCAGCCAGAATGTTCCTTGGAAGCCTGGAAGGTCAGACTCAGTCTCTCATACTTCAGACATATTATCAGGAAAGACCAGTCCTAGGAAAGGATATCATATTTGGTAAAGTGGAGGGTAGGAGAAAAAGAGGCAGACCCCCAACGCAATGGATTGGCACAGTGGTGGCAGCGACAGGCTCAGGAGTAGCAACAATTGTGAGGTTGGCCCAGGATGGGGCAGTGTTTCGTTTTGTTGTGTATAGGGTCTCTATGAGTCAGTGCCAACTCAATGGCCCCTAACACCACAACCTTTCATATTGAAATACTTCTAATACTGTTCCTTAAAATTGACATTTCCTGCTAGTTATCACAGTATGTAATATGTAAAGAATACAGAAGTATTTTTATTTTTCCATTGAATGATGCAACACACAAATGTTCACAATATATATTCACATACAACCTTTTCCTCTCTCATCTCATTTACTATCAAAAAACTGGTGAATCTAGAAAAACTGCTTTAATCATTGTATTCTGTTGTTGTTGTTGTTGTTGTTGTTGTTGTTAGGTGCCGTCGAATCAGTTCCTACCCATAGCGACCCTGTATGCAGGGTTTCCAAGGAGCGGCTGGTAAGCTTAAACCTCCAACCTTGCCGATCAAACTGATTTTGCAGTCCAGCACATTAATTACTGATTTAGTATCTCTTTTACACTCTAAAGCATCTTCATTATGCTGCTTGATGACATAGACCCACAGGAAGCCTGTGCTGCCTAAAGTCAGTCCAACTTCCAACCAATCAGGTTTGCTATTTGGCGGCATAGGAACACAGAACTTTGACCTCGCTTAAAGGCCTCCAGGTAGGGGCACAGAACGGCGGATGGCTTTATCTTGCTTGCCAGGCTCGCCTGACTTACCTTTTATAAGACATCTTATTAGGATTCTCTAATTCTTCTTTTACACAAACTTCCCTTCCATGTTGTTGATACATGCCGTTGAGTCAGTTCTGACTCATTGTGAGCCTGTATAGCGTTTCTGAGGTTATAAGTCTTAGCGGAAGCAGAAAGCTCCATCCTTTTCCGAGTCTCTGTTAGTAGGCTCAAACTATCAACCTTGTAGTTCGCAGTCCAGTGCTCGTTCTACAGAGCTACCACTCTCCCTGCCATAGTGCTTTTCTGCTTAAAAAGGTTACTTTTCAAAAAAAGTTACTTCAAAACATTTATGGTGTAAAAAGACCATAAATTACAAAGCTACATTTCATTTTATTGAGGCGTTGTTGTTGTTAAGTGCTGTCGTGTTGGTTCCGACCCATAGAGACCCTAGACAAGGTTTCCGAGGAGTCTCTGGTGAGCTTGAACCGCTGACCTTGCAGTTCAAACTGACCTTGCAGTCCAGCGCATTAACCGACAGCGCCACACCAGTATACATACATATATATGTAAGTAACAGGTCTAACACTTATCAAAGTAAGAATTGTTGCTGTTATTAAGTGCTGTCAAGTCAGTTCGGACTCATAGCTACCCAGTGTAGGGTTTCTGAGGGGCAGCTGGTAGATTTGAACAGCCTTTATTTAATCACATATTAATAGAAGAAAGATGAGGCTTCCTGCTCTGGCAAAGATTCATAGCCTCAGAAACGGTATACAGGGTCGCAATGAGTCAGAAGCTACTCTATGGCACTTAATACAACATTCACATATCAAATACAATTAATCATGTCAGCATCATTTACCAGGATTGTCATGAGCCACACATTATACCATGTACTATTTACATAATATGATTTAATTCTCTTCATAATCATATTATGTAAATATTATGATTATCCTTAGTTTTCAGACAAGGAAATTGTAGTTTAGAGAGATTAATTACCCAAACAGGCTCAAAACGCTGCTCATAAATCCTGAAATCTTCTTCACGCATCCTGGAAGCTTATAGAATCCTGAATATTATTGTTAAATGCTGTGGAATCAATTACAACTCATAGTGATCCTAATTATGAGGTTATTGTCAGGTTTCTGAGGAGCAGCTGGAAGGTTTGAACCACCAACCTTGTGATTAGCAATCCAGTGCTTATCCTACAGTGCCACACCAAGGTCCTGAATAGTTTTTTTTAATATTTATTTATTCATTCATCCACTCAGAAAATGTTCATGAAAGGCTTTCTAAGTGCCAGGCACTCTCTAGAGTCCAGAGACACAGTGATGATAAAACAAAACCCCTGCCTTTATGACGCAAACATTCTGCTGATATAGATCATCAATAAACAAATAAATAAAATGAGATGGTACTAAGTATTATGAAGAAAAATACCACAGATTTATAGGATGGAGAAGGTTATGGGATCTGCATAGTCCTACACTTACAGTAACTTTAGAACCCACTTACCATTCCCTACAACTTCTTCTCATCAGTTCTTCATCCTCATCCTTTACCCCACTTCCTTCCTTTCCCTTCCTCACCTCCAACACCAAAAACTAAAAAGTAATATTAAAATTCCAAGTGTAATTTGTGGCTTAGCATCCCAGAAGAAATGCTAGAATTAAAAAGAGAAACACAATTGAAGAGAGTAGAATGAATGGATATTTTCTACCCATCTTAAAAAGGATAATTCAAAATCATTTTTAAAGTTGTTGCTGTTTTTAAGTGTTGTCGAGGCAGTTCCAACTCATAGTGACCCTATCTAGGGCTTACAACGAAAGCTTGGTGGGTTTGAACTGCCAACCTTGTGGCTAGTAGTCCAGTGTCATACCAAAACTCCATTTTTAAAATAGATAACCAAAATTTAATAAAATAATTTCAAAAACTACTATGATAAATTAGTTCTACCACTTTTCATGTCTACCATGCTTTTAGTGGATAAAGACCTTAGTATGTTTTTACCATTTTTTTATCAACAGTTTTACGACAATTCAGGGTCTCTGGAAGAAATCCCTTCACTTTGTCCATGGCTTGGACAATAAAAGCCACCCACCAGTGAAAGAGAATAAGCCCAGGACTACCTGGGCTATCCTCCATCAATACAAACTCATCATGTAGACACTCTGAAAGAGTAAAGCTAGATTAGAAATGTTAGGCCACATCCTATACATATGTAAATCCTAAACATATGCATTCCACATGACCTTATAAGAAACCAACTCTAGGGTTTTGGTGACATTGTTATTGTTTTAATTTTAAGAGAAAGATTGTTTTTAGACTTTGACTATAATTTTATAGTAATTTCTATGCCAATCCAGAATATATAAGGCATAATCAAAACTGTATAATAACTATTTGTACAAATAAAGCATCTTGGTGAACTCAACAGCACTACATCCATGAGTCTTACCTCTGCAGCCAGATAGTTCCCAGTTGCAAGATGTTTAAATCTGAACAAGCTGTTCCACTGCCCTGCACCCCCACGGCATGGGTCATGATGAACCACCTACAGACAAAGAGAGCAAGGATGATAATGGCTAGCTGTTATTCATCTTGCCAGCAAGCAAATGCAAACACTTTATACATGCATGCCCTCCTGTTATATCTAATATCTGTTTCTATGAGAGTACAATGTGACAGAAAAAACAAAATTCCCCATAAAAGAAGAGAGATACTTTATAATAACAGTTAACTCACTGTACATACATGATGCTCACACTTTACATCTACAAATGCAACCTCACTCCTAAACACATGTCTACAAGACCCAAACTTGGAACACTCTGGGGTTTCTCCTCATTCTCCCCCATTCATTCAACAGATTGTAATAAGAGCCAATTATGTGCCAACTACTCTTCTAGGCAATAAGGACACAACAGTGAATAAAACTAGAGTGTAAACTAGAAAACAAACAAGATTTGACAAGTGCAAAGAGGGATATAAACCAGTTGAGTAACTAAGGAAGACTACTCTAGAAATAGTAATCAGTACAGACTGCAGTGAGGAGATGGTATGTTAGCTGAGACCTGGACAATACAAAGGCGCCAGCCACACAGAGAGATAGGAAGAGATTATAGGTGGAGAAAACCACAAGAGTCTAGAGTGTCTGAGCTAACTTAATCCTTGGCCTTTCATGGATGCTTTCAACTAGCACCGTGCTCTTTGGTGCCTGTCTTTTCAACTAGTGCCACTCCTGGTGCTGAGCCACTGGGCAGAACTGGGAATGAAATAAATCTGACATAGTTGGTGATCACAACTGGTATGGCAGAGTAGACAAGCACGGGTTTTCCAGTTAGAAGACACGTGTGCTTGAGCTCCAACTCAACCATCTACTATGGTCTGAATTTAGCAAGTAGCTTAACATCTCAGAGCCATGTTTCCTCATGTACAAAATGGAGTTAATTCATAAGACTGTTGTGAAGGTTAAATATCATTGGGCATGTCCAAGTACTAAGATTATTGTTGCTGTTAAGTGCCATCGTGTCAGTTCCGACTCACAGCAACCCTGTATAGGGTTTCCAAGGAGCAGCTGGTGGCCTTGACCACCAACCTGGTGGTTCAAATCGACCTTGCAGTTCAGTGCATTAACCCACAGAACCACAACAGGACTCTATTGTCCCTCAACAAATTATGTTCTTTTTACTGGAATTGGGCTCCTGCTCCAGTCTGAAATTCTGGATGTTAACATTATCTTTAAAGTCCACTGTTTCATGAATTTTTTTAAGCCTATATATATCTTTCTAATCCCTTTACGGCTTCCAGGTTCTCTGTCGTCTTCTACTCTCACAGGTCAAATATAATAAGAACTACGAAAATACCTCAAAAACAATGAAGTCAAACAAAAATGCGCCCCCTTCGGCTGAACGGTCCTTTGAGGTTCAGCTCTCAAATCTTTCTTCCTCAAACCCTTTGCTAATCACATAAGTCACTGTGAGCTTGTCCATATTTGAACCTGTACTTCTTCTCAGGGAGTCATGGATAATTTGAGAGTCTGATCTAATCTCTGTGTTGTTATACACACAAATTTTGTGTATAACTGCTTCTTGTAATTGTTAAGTGCCATCGAGTTGGTTCCGCTCATAGTAGTAACCCTGGATAGGATTTCTGAGGAGCAGCTGGTGGGTTTGAACCATCAACCTTGCTATTAGCAATGCAGTGCTTATCCTATAGGGCCACACCAGGACTCTGTATAATTGCTGTTGTTGTTATTATGTGTTGTTGAGTCTGTTCCAACTCATACTGATCCTGTATAGGGTTTCCAGGCTTTACATCTTTGCTGAAGCAAAAAGCCTTGTATAATTGCTAGGGATTAACAAATAATGAGAAGCCCATGTGTGAGTCCCAAACTTAGAAAGCCTATCCTATATATTAGTGGGTCTAACAACGATATCATACCCTAGGATACATTTTGAAGATAGGGGAAAGGGAGAGTTGTTGTTCTTCTTAGGTATCTTCATGTCAGTAAACCACCCTATAGAGCTTTCTAAGCTGTAATCAGCAGACCTTTAACCTGATGAACAGCTGGGTGGATTAGAGCTACCAACCTTTAGGTTAGCTCTGAGCACTTAACTGATGCACCACCAGAGTTCCTTTATAGGGAGGAGAAGGTTTATTTAGTTATCACAATGACTTTGAAGGGTACTATTGACATCTAATGGGCAGTGCTTAAAAGTATTATATATTCTGCAGTACATAAGACAGTCCAGTATGCATCAGGTACCATGTTGGCACTCACCACCATCTTTACCCTGCTAAGCTTTCCCCTGTATCACAGAGACTGAAGATTCCTTCACCAGCAGAGCTCTGGACAGCATTCCCATGAGAATGGAAGCCAGAGGACAGGGACAGTTGGCAGAGGCTTCTCTTTGGGCTCTGGTAACATTGGTAGCAGTCGGTAAGTGTAGGCTCCCACAGGCTGGGGTTGGCAGAGGACTCCCAAGGGGATGAGCCAATAGCATAAGGTCGACAGTCTCAGAGAAGGTACAGAGTGGTTCCTAACAGGGCCTGATCTCCAGATAAAACCCCTACACCACCCTGTATTTCCTTCTCCGGTGTTTTCAGAAATGTCGAAAACCATATTCTATATGAAATGCCTCTTTGCTTGACACACCTCAGTAATTTCTATTTCCCGGCTGAAGTCTGATAGAACACATTCTAAAGAAAACTATAATATACTCACAAATAAATATAAATTATCTCTAAATGTTGAAATACACATTATTTCATTACATATATATGGGGGCTTCAAATTTTCATGGAAAAATTCTGTTACCTTTTAATTCCATTTTTCTACAAACTTTTTGAAGCCCCCTCATATATGGAACGAGAGAGAGATGCCCCCAAGAGAAGATAAAAGAAGTAGTATCCTTTCAAATTAGTCACAAAAATAAAAGAGTAAAAAATGTTGATTCAAAAAAAACGATTCTGTCTTGGTCAACCATTCTACGATCAAAAGGACAGCAGTTGCCTAAGGACAAAGTTCAGAAGGTTTGGGAAGGAGATAGAATGGAAATAAGAATCTCAGGGAGAAAGTGGGGTAATTGACATTACAAGGGATTGCAATCATTGAAACGAACAAAGTGTGTGATTTGTTGAATGTAAAACTAATGATCTGTTCTGTAAACCTTCACTCAATTCACAATAAAAAGTTTTAAAGAATGATTCTGTCTTATGTGTCCATCATAAATGATGCCTATATATCAATAACACTATATCAATCAAAAGTCTTCGCCTTTTGAGCTAAATATTTATTAAAAGCCAAAAATATTTACGCACCTCTATTTCCCAGAGTGCCTTAGAACTAGTAGCAGAAGTGGCTGATTGACGCAAAGTTGTACGAAGGAAAATGTGCTGTTTTTTCTCATATTCATCACAAGTCAGAAACTTCTCTTGCTCTGCATGAAACAATCTTACAACATCACCCTAGGGGAGAAAAAAAGCCCAGAACTCTGTATTTCCAAACAAATTAAGAATGTACAAGCATAAGGAGCAGGTCCCTCTTTCTGCTGGCTGCTTAACTGAAAATTATAATACATATCAAAAGATGGGGAGAAAAATTATGAAACAGCACTGATTACACAGGTTTTGCACCTACAAATTCAACAAAACTACCTTTAGTTCTGTCAGCAAATTTTCTATGTAGTGCATACTTACTCCTTTTAATACATCTTCTCGATAGGAACTATATTTCATGAATAAAGTGATTTTCCAACTAGTGTTGCAATTAACAGCATTCACCTAGTAATAAAGAAATGTAGAATTATAAAATCATAGATAACATACTATTCTAGAAATTATTAAACTAGTAGAAGAAGAATAAAAGATAACTCTGGACAGTGAATTAAGTATTTCCATATAACAAACTTCAAGGGATCTTCAGAAAATATCAGTAGTAATCATTGTCTACAACGAAAAAAGTAATTAGACTTTTTAGTTTTCCCTCTCATGAGAAAAGTCCAGAAATTCATTCTCTTCCCCCTTGAATGTACCTCTTTGCATCCTGGGTTATCAAGAAGTTCAATGTTGCTGGCATGTAGTGGTTGCCCTGCATTCACTGGCATCAAAACGACTTTGTCTCCTACAACAATCTAGGAATCAAAAAGAAATTGCCATTGAGATACTGCATGGATCTTTACTGCTAGATTTAAAGTTCAGCATAACTATACAGAAGTCATGCTATTGACCTCACGCCTGGCCTGTTTATCCTCCATACTCATTGTAGTCTAATTCTTTTTGTCTTTCCAGTGAAGTATCTTCTGATAAATGATCATAGAACCATGCCCCACTGTGCCTCTCAGCCTAGATTTATAAAAGCTAATGTCGATTTTTTTTTCTTAGTAGTTTCCCATTCAGTAGAGCCTTCATTTCTGATTGAATCAGTGATTATTCCCCCCACATGAGGTCTTATGACATGAACATACCAAATATAGAGAGAGAACATATCACATACACACACACACACATATACACATTTACCTATATGGTAGAAGACTTCAACTGAACATGGAAAATATTTTACGTTTGTATTCTCCCTGTTTGTTACTGTTGTTAAGTACTGTTCTGACTCATAGCGACCCTATAGTTTCCAAGGAGCGACTAGTGAGTTTGAACCATCAACCTTGTGGTCCACTGTTTTATCCCACAGTATCACACAAATATGGTAAATTTGAACTCCCCTATAATTTCAGAAATTTCACTAAGCATATTCTAACAACGTGGATTTAGAAACTAAAAAACTGGGTTTAAGCTTGTAGAAATATGTTCATTATTTAGAGTTTGGGCATCTGGCTTTCTATCTTGTTAAATGCTGTTGAGTCAGTTTTGACTCATAGCTACCCTTTATAGGACTTCTGAGGAGCAGCTGGTATTTACCTTGTGGCTAGCAGTCCAGTGCTTATCCTACAGTGCCACACTAGGTCATTTTTTATTTTTTGATATTAAACACCCAAAAATGATATTACTCCTTAACCTAGTATTCATTGTTGACTAAAAACTAAAATTGATTATGGGAAGAGTAAACAAAGAAGCTCAACGTGATTGAGCGTCTGTGTATTATTAACCAGGCCCACTTTATCTTTGAGTTTTTTAATTCATAAATCAAATTATGGTATTCATAAATCAAATCAAGGCAGTTATGCTTCATCGCAACCCTGTATAGGGTTTCCAAGGACTACAGGAACGTAAGACTATGCTTTCTAAATTATATTAATGAACAGTTTAATTTTAAAATGACAAAAGTTATTTAGGGAGCTTAGTAGCTCCACAGGATAAACACTGGACTACAAACCACAAGGTCGGTGGTTCGAGCCCACCAGCTACTCCATGAAAGAAAGGTAAGGCCTTCTGCTCTCAGAAAAATTTACAGTCTCGGAAACCCTACACAGGGTTGCTATGAGTCAGAACTGACTACAAGACACTTAAAAACAACAAGAAGTTACTTATGTTGCTAGGTCTCATTAGAAGACATACTACTATTGTTGTTGCCAAATGCCACTGAGTCAGTTCTGACTTATTGCAACTCTATATGAGGTTTCTAAGGATTGGAGTTTAAACTGCCAACTTTGTCGTTCAAACCGACTTTGCAGTCCAGTGCTTTATTCCATAGCGCCACACCAGTACCTGCATTCTAAATTATAGAACTGCTCATCATCTGACAAATGGAAACAGATACATGCCATTAGCAGCTACTTTTCTTTTGAAGCAGCACCTGGTATGGTGAAAAGAATTTTTCAGTGAGAACCACAAATCCAGTGTTCTAGTCTCATCTCGCCTATATATTCAAGACATTGAGCTTTCAAAACAGCAAAAACCACTTGCTATCTGAAGAAGCTCTTTTCCTATAACTTAAAAATTGTCTCTTGACGACCATAATAATTTAAATAATATCTCTTACTGAGGCTTTCTGCTCCCGTAAAGATTTACAGCCTCGGAAACCCTGTTCAGGGTCACTATGGGTCAGAACCAACTCGACGGCACTTAACAAAAACAACAACAACGGATCTTATCTTAGCCGTAAATCTACCATCAAAGTTAAAAAAAAAAAAAAAAAAAAAGGTGTCTTTTTAAATTGAAAATGAAAAATGAACTACTCAACCAGAGAAAAAAGATAAATGAATATGAAATATTTATATATTCTGCTCATTACTATCCCTGGTGACTAATTGTTCAATAGCAAGCATGGCTTTCTATACAATTAACAGATGAGAAGCCATGAATCCACTAATCTTTTTTTGTCCATAACTATCCATTCCAAAGTCCTAAAGACAGATCACACAGATGCTTCTGAAGTGTCTGGAACCATTGGTTTTCGAGCATCTTTCTCCCAAGACTGCCATCAGCTTCATTCTTACATGTCATATAAGACACAGAATAACTTTTGGATACTTACAACCTAAATCATAATTTAACATTTTAATTGCTTAGGAGTTCAATATAATTTAGGTCATCAGCATCTTTCCATTTTTTTCTTATTTAAATGAAATGCATTTAAATGAAAATCAGTAGAAATAGAAGCACTCACTACAATACAACAGTATTTCCAATTGCCTTCAACAAAATACATTGTTGGTATTTTAGAAGAATGCCCCCTATTCCTAGAAGGGAAAATGAGCATTACAACACAATTACATATGTGGCAAATATAGGGCTGTGGGTGTGTTTGTGTTTTCACAGCAGCTTTAATCACAGACAAAAGCCACACAGTGGTGAGTAAAAGAGTGAGCTATTTCAGCAAAAAGCAACGTGGAAGGTTGTCTTAGCCATGCTTGACAGGGCACACCTATCTAAAGAGGACTTCTATATTGCACTTTAACAATTATGTTGTCCAATTTGACCAAGATACAGTGTTTTGGTGTGCTTTCCCCCCTCGTTCCACCCCCGTTAAAATTATTTGAAATAGTTCATTACATTCAACTCTCTGTGACTCTGTAAAAGCATTTGAGAACATGGAAAGAAAACCGAATGAATTCATAAAATCCACAGCTAATCTAAAAGCTTCGTGCCTCCAATCGTTTAATGTTATTCCTTCAGAGTATGAACTCTCAGGTTTTGTGGGTTTGGGATGTTTGATTTTATCGGCCACCTACAGACAGGACCCTGACAGTGAGGAGCCAGGGAGACAAACAGGCAAAATAAGAGTGTGCCTCAAAGAATCTGGGGGTTCACAACCTGCATAAGCAGCCCCTAAATAATTGAGAGTTGATTATAATTAACTACCTACTAAACAAACAAACAAACAAAATACCACACTCACAGCACATATCATTTGTGCAACAAAAAAACAGTGTACTTTTTTTTTTTTAAAGAAATCCAACACAAACCAAAGTGCATTGAATTCCTGCGTGCCATGCTTCTCTCCAACCTTACCTAAGGAGGCTCTCACCAGATAATCTATTAATCAAAACAAGCCAAGAAGCTTGCATCCTGTGGAATTGAATTTGTACTTCAAAAATCACTATACTTCAAAAATAAGTGCACTATAAAAAATAAGACTTTTTTTAAAACAAGAAATATCTAAAAGTGCATATGAAAATTGCAAACAAAGTACTGAGAAAATTCCATCAGAATTATACTTTTACATTATTTTTAATTAATGTCAATAAAGAAATTTTTTTAAAATCCTCAAATAATGTACTTCATCAACTGATCAAATATTTGTAAATTTTCTGTTTATGAAAGTCAGTCAATATTCAGTGTCCACCAGCTAGGAACTATCATGCATTACTTATTTATTATACACAAAAATATTAAACTACTATTGACTCATTTCACATGATTCTTCACTTCCAGCAGAAAGTATTTTAACAACTACTAAGAGCTCTGGTAGCGTAGTGGTTACAAATCGGGCTGCTAATCTCACGGTCATTGGTTCAAAACTACCAGCTATTGTGCAGGAGAAAGATGAGGCTTTCTGCTCCCATAAAGATTTACAGCCTCAGAAACCCTGTACAGGGTCGCTATGAGTAGGAACCAACTCCGCGGCACATAACAACAAAGTCTACATGAATCATACTTAACACGTATTTTAAATATATTTTTCATCCAGATCAACTGATAAGCAGATAGCAACTAACAGCTTCTCATAGGTACACATCAATTAAAATATGTAGACTATAAACAGCTCACAATAGAGTCAGTTAAAAGAATATTGTCACATTTGCTACCTAAAATGAGGGGGTGATAAAGGCACAAAGTGACTAGCTTACAAGGTTTCAAGGAAAAGTTTATCTTAATAGTGTGTGGAGGAAGAAAGAGTTTCCACTGAATAGTTTTCATCTTGTCTAGATGGGTCTGGTTAAAAGAGATGGGGATATGATTCAATAGTGAGTAATTGTTATCATGACTAATTGCGACTCTCATAATTGCAAAGGCAGAAGTTTTGTAACAAAAACAGGGGAGTAGTTATTCTTACAGTCCAGAAACAAAAGGACCTTAGGATCATGAAGGGAGAAGAGCACAAGTGGAATGCAGGACCTTATCCAGAGAAGCAGAGACACCAGAGATGGAGGCACAGATGAGGACAAGGAGAGAGGGAGCAGCTGAGGATTCTAGATTCATGGGAAGAAAGGGACTAAGAGATAGCAGCCAGGAGGCTGACTTGTAGAATGTGCCTTTTGGTGGTACAAATTATTATATACGCTTGAGTGTTCAAAAAAAAAAAGCTAAAGTGAATAGAGAGAAATACTGTTAACTGATGGTACATGGTGGGGCTTATAATCATTGTAATGAAACAAGGTGTATGGTTTGTTGAATGTAATACTGATGATGTGTCCTGTAAACTTTCACTGAACCCACAACAATAACTTAAAAAAAAAAAAAAAAAGAATATTGTCATGATACACTATGTTCCTCATAAACATAGCTCTTTTTCCTTACAATCATACTTTGTCCTGTTTAGGTAAGGAAGCACACTGCTAACCTAACAGTTGGTGCCTCAAATCCCCCCAGTGGTACCACAGAAGAAAAGGCCTGTCAGTCTGCCAATCTGCTTCATTAATATTACAAACAACAACAAAAATTGTCCAGTTGATTCCAAGGAATGGTGATCCCTTGTGTTACAGAGTAAAACAACAAACAGGGTTTTCTTGGTTGCAATCTTTACAGAAGCATGTCACCAGTTGCTGTTGTCAAGTGCCATCGAGCCAGGTCCAACCCATAGCGACCCTGTATAGGGTTTCCTAGGAGCAGCTGGTGAGCTTGAACCACCAACCTTGCAGTTCAAATGGCTTTGCAGTCTGGCGCATTAACCCACACTGCCAGGACTCCAAGTGGGCGGGCTCAAATCGCCAATGGTTCTCTAGCAGCTAATGGAAAACTGTGAATCACCCAGAGATTTCCACTAAGATTTCATTCAAGAAAAACCCTACAGAGCAGGTCTACTCTGTAATGCATGGGGTTGCCATAAGTCAGAATCAATTCAGTGAGAACTAACAAGTTTTTCTGTGTAAATTTTAGCTAAAAGATAACCTTTAGCTAACCAGAACTTAGTCTTTTTATGACTTCTGAACATGGTTGTACTACAAATAAATGCTTTCAACAACTAAAGGAATAATTTTAAAATAATGTATTGACCAATGAAAATGTGTCCTTTATTTGCATTTTCTGGAGTCTCTCATTAATTAAGTACTATTTTCTTGATGAGGCCACTTTTTCTTATTTTTACATTTACATACATTGTCACCCTCGCTTCTCAGCTTCCAGAATGGATGAATATAAAACCAAGACCCTTCATTGCCTGCAGCATCCAAGGATACCCTCATGGCATTCTTCTCAAGTAAAGCAGGTAATCTCTTGTTGACAGTCAGGTATTTGTTGCTTTTTATATGCAGTAGCTGTAGGGAAGAGACATGGATTATCACCTTTATCTCATCTGTTAACCACATTTATTTATACATGCATCATGTGCTTATACATACAGCATGTACCCACATAACAAAGCTCTTTGAAGTGGAGATTAGACCAAGGAGTTGTTTTCATACCATTCACTATTTTAGTAAATTGTCTACTATGTTCTGTCTTTAGCTTCCTCCTTGACTTCACTCCCTACACCTCTTCACAGTGAATGGGAGCACATGATAAAAACAAAACAGGGACACTTCTGAATGATTTGCATCTACTGTTAAATAATAGAACCATGCCAGGTTTTTCAAAGGAGACCTGGAGGTTCTCCTTTCCTACACAGTTACAAACACAGATTAACTGAAGAAAAACACAGAGGTTGAGATAAAGTGCCAGCTGACTTGGAATTATTAATCATGCCCAATCTACATGTGTGCCCAAATTCCTCCTCCAAGAGAAGGCAGACTGGCCTTCACTTTCAGTGTGAATCCTACAAAGACTGGGCAACTTCACAAGAGGATGCCAATCTTTCCCCCATCTCAGATAAGAGTGGTTGTTGTTTGTGTTAAGTACCATCCAGTCAGTTCTGACCCATGATGACCCTGTACAAGGATTTCAAGGAGCAGCTGGTTTACTTGAACCACCGACCTTGCGGTTCAAACTGACTTGGCAGTCCAGTGCATTAACCCCACAGCACCACACCAGGACTCCTCAGATGAGGGTAGAAGGCCCTTCTCAGAGTGTCTGGAGTTCACAGACCAGATTATTTCCGAATGCGGTTTGTTTGTTTTTCCAGTTGTCATCGAGTTGATTCTGACTCATTATAATTTAAGGTGGGTCTGAATAGAACTGTGCTCCACAGAATTTTCAACAATTGACTTTTATGATAAATTGCCAGTCCTTTCTTTGAAGTCATCTCTGTTTGGACTCATACAGCCAAACTTTAGTTAGTTAGCCACTCATTATGTTAACTGTTTACACCACCCAGAGACTTCATCTCCAAAACTACAGGAGATCACTATAGTGCTGACAACTTTTTATTCAACTGAGTAAGGAAAACCAAAACAAGACATTCCTCTTATCATCAAAATCACTTTAAAAAAGGAAGATCTTTTGAATACCCAAAATACCAAAAGATAGTTATCTCAGGCTGAAAGGCAGTCCTTTCATTGAAAAATAAAATCATCTTTTGTAACATCTCATAATTATATCCTTGGCTCCCCTTTTACCAAAGACCAATTGGAACTCTCATAATTGACCCCAGATCTTTGGTATCTACCAAGTTAGAGCTCCTGCCCAAGCCCCTAAATGACCACATAGGTTTCTTTCAGGCAGCTGACAAGGAACATTAGTGCTACTTGCTGCCACTTAATACCAATCAACAGTTAATGACAGAACAATAGTTACAGAAGACTGACCAAATGACAGAGGTTTCAGGGTGCAGCCATCAAAGTGTTCAACTGCTAACCAACAATAGTGGTGTGAACTCACCAGCCACTCCTCGAGAATAAGATGTGGTAGTTGACTTCCATAAAGTTTTATGGAATGATCCTTAATGTAATGATCCTGTTTATTGTTGTTGTTAAGTGACATGGAGTCAGTTCCGACCCATAGTGACCCTGTACAAGGGTTTTAGAGGCTGTAAATCTTTATGGGAGCAGAAAGCCTCATCTTTCTTCTGCAGAGCAGCTGGTAGTTTCGAACTGCTGACCTTAAGGTTCGCAGCCCGATTCGTAACCACTGCGCTACCAGAGCTCCTTACATCCTTGGAAACCCTGTAGGGTAGTTCTACTCTGTACTATAGGGACAACCTGTACTACATGAGGTGGAAACAATTCAGTAACAGTGGTTTGGGTTGGGTTTGGCCCAAGGGACATGCGGCCTACCCATGGTGCGGGCACTATAGTGTCTGTCATTACATATACTCGGGGGATGCAAGCTCTGGCCTTTTCTTCTTGTCCCATCAGAGAACTGCTTTGACTGTTCTGTGCTCTGGCATTTTTCCATTGCCCTATGACAAAACATCAGGGGATATTATTCTTAAAAACAGCTCTATGAAAAACCTTATAGTAATGTGTATTGCAAGAAGTTGTTACAGCTATTGTTCACTATTTATAAAAGTGGCCTCTTTATGAGAGTGGATAGGAGAAACATTTCTCTGGTCTTATTCCTGGTAACAACTGTGCTTCTAGACCTCAGACTTCTTGTTGTTCAGTGCTGTAGTTAGTTTCTACTGATAGCAACTCTGTAGAGGGTTTACAAGAAGTAACTGGTGGGTTTGAACCACTAACCTTGGGGTTAGTAGCCCAGTTCTTATCCTACAGCATCACATTATGACTCCAACTTCTGACTTAGTACTACAGACTTCTGGTGTGGCCCTGTGGGTTAATGCGTTGGACTGCAAAGTCGGTTTGAACTGCAAGGTCAGTAGTTCAAGCTCACCAATCGCTCCTCGGAAATCCTATCCAGGGACAGAACTGACTCAACAGCACTTAACAACAACAACAAGGACATCATAGGTGGGTGCTATAACATCTTATGCTTCCCTTATGGCTAAACGGGCAACGAAAAGACTTCCAGAAGAGTTAACTGAACTTTGCCGCATGGATTATTGTGTAAATGAATGCCTCACCTTATTCAGCCAACTATCACTTTCTTCTTGACCCATCTGTCTTACTTATTTACTTCTTTCTCATTTTGTTAGGTGGTAATGCATTTTTGAAGATGCCTTACATTCTTTTTGGAACAAGATGGGGCATATATTAACAAATAACGATAGAAAAAGCTAAAATAATCAAATGAAGCACAAGAAAGGAATGTAGATAAGATAAATCAGTGTGCATACTAACTGAAATAGCAGTAACAACTCAAGTATAAATTTTAACTAAAAGTACAATTTGAAACTTTCTGATCTCTATAACATGAAAAGATAAAGCTCCTTTGTTACAAATTAGTCCCACTAATTCTAAAGGGCTATTTTATTACAGTCCTTTAGAAATTATGTTTCCTCATCCTCTGTCTCTTGATGTAGTAACAATGTATGTGCTAACATCCAGATCAATTATTTCTATGTACACACTAGACTTATTCCAAATATAAAAAAAAATATAATGAGCATCAACTGAAAATGTCACCATATTAGTAATTCTGACCAAATAAGAAACTATTGTATCTTAAAATTTCAAGCAAGTTTAGCATTCATACTAAATGTAAATTGCCCATAAAATGTTCACCTCTTTTAAGAAAACATAAATATTTTAGAGACTTACTTGAATAACATTACTATACTTGACAATTTCTCCCAGCAGTTTCTTATTCTCTGATTCATTTTGTTTTTGTTCCAGTTCTGCAGCATGCTATAAAATAATTATTAAATCTTCAGTGTAGACACAGTAAACAGAGTTCAGTAACTGATAAGTATATAAGCATTTTTTAACAGCTATGTATACCATGTACTATTTCAGTAGCAAAGAAAAATCGCATGAATTAAAATAGGATAGTTGCTTTACTCTTGATGCTTTGGGAGAGATACGGCACATACTTAAATAAATGATTATAACATAGTATGATAATTATTTCAATTTAGAATACAGCTTCAATGTCTTGAGCCACTCAGATGTCTGAAATTTCAGAAAAGCACTAGGTCCTTTGGTCTTATAAAATTACTGTAACAAGAAATATTGCTAGAAAAACCAACCAGGATGATGTGAATTTCAATGTCTCAAAGTACAGTTTCAATTCTGAAAATAACAGGAATTTTAATGACATGTAAAATCAAGTTCTTTTAAATTTACACTTGGCCAAACCAGAAACAACAGATTTTATTTTCTTTCCATAGTCTTTCAGGAAACAAAAACAAAAAATTTAAGAACTACATCAAGTAAAATATGATTGGATTTTCTATTCCAACAGTTTCTGAGTTGGCTTTCACTTCCATGTGAAGCCTTGAATTACTTCGGCACACCCTAAAAATAGCAGAAAGACTATGTGCCCTTCATGCCAGGAAATAAATGGCCACACCCACTAACATAAATATGTCTTCCATTTTCAATGTGTTCTATATCTAACATAACTCTCCATGTATTGGGTAAAATTACAAAGCTAAAAGTTAGAAATCAATGACTGCTATTCTAAGGTCAGCCTAACCCAAGTAAATGAAAGCTCTGCCTTTACCTGTAATTTCTTCAGTAAGGCTGCTTCTGTGTGGTTCCCTTGTTTGGCTTGCTTGGCTTTCCAATATTGCTTCTGGGCAGAATACCGGTTCATAGGGCACACCTTGAAAAGGCAGTCTATGACAAATCAACAAAACAAAAACACTGTAACTAAGGATACAAGCATCTCTTAGATCACCCTTAAAGTTGTATTGTTGTTGCTGTTAAGTTACATACACCAAGTCAGTTCCAAGTGATAGCAATGCTATATAGGGTTTCTGAGGAGAAGTTGGGGCATTTGAATTGCCGACCTTGCAGTTAACAGTACAGTGTTTATCCTACAGCACCACACCAGGACTCCCCCCTTACATCCTGTTGGTGGTGACAAGAGCAGAAAACCTTATCTTTCTCCTGCAGAATTGTTAGTAGATTTGAACTGCTGACCTTTTGGTTAGCAGCCCAACTCATAAGCCACTACACTACCAGAGCTTCTTAGTGTCATCAAGTAGGATCGAACTCATAGCAATGTTGGAAGAAGCACAGCCACAATGTTCCTTGGAAGCCAGGATGACCAGACTTCATCTCTCATACCTCAAACATATTATCAGGAAGGGACCAGTCCCTGGAAGGATATCATACTTGGTAAAGTGAAGAGTCAGAGAACAAGAGGAAGACCCCCAATGAGATGTATTGGCACAGTGGCAGCAGCAATGGGCTCAAGTTCAACAACGATTTTGAGAATGGTGTAGAACTGGACAGTGTTTCATTCTGTTCTGCATAAGATCACTATGGGTCAGAACTGACGCAATAGCACCTTCAACATATCCCACCTGAATTTAGAGATTATCTCAAGAACAGATTTGATGCATCAGATACTAATGACTGAAGACCAGAAGAGTTGTGGGATGGTATCAAGAACATCATACAAGAAGAAAACAAACAGTCATTAAGAAGACAAGAAAGAAGGAAAAGATCAAAATGAAGCTCAGAAGAGACTCTGAAACTTGTTCTCCAGTGTTGTTGTTGTTGTTGTTAACTGCCGTCAAGTCAGTTCCAACCCATTAGCAACCCTGTATAGAGTTTCCGAGGAACTTCTGGTGAGCTTGAACCGCCGACCTTGCAGTTCAAATGGCTTTGCAGTCTGGCACATTAACCCACAGCGATACATGCTAAAACAATTGCAAGAACTGAGGAAGCAAAAGAACTGAACAGAAGATCTCAAAGGGCAGCATGAGAAGACAAAGTGAAGTGTGATAACGAAAGGTGTTGGACCTAGAGTTAGAAAACCAAAAGGGAAGAACATACTTAGCATTTCTCAAGATGAAAGAACTAAAGAAAAAATCCAAATCTTGACTTCAAGTATTGAAGGATTCTATGAGGAAGATATTGAAATGATGCAGAAAACATCCAAAGAAGATGGAAGGAATAGACAGAGTCACTGTAATAAAAAGAAATGGACAATATTCAACCATAGAAGAATTGATGCATTTGAATTACACTGTTGGAGAAAAGTATTGAGGTACCATGGACTGACAGAAGAACAAACAATTCTGTGTTGGTAGAAGTACAGCCAGACTGCTCTTTAGAAGCCAGGATAGACAGATTTCATATCTCATGCTTCGGACATATCAGAAAGAACTAGTCCCTAGAGAAGGAGATCATGCCAGGTAAAGTGGAGTCAGTGAGAAAGAGGAAGACCTCAAACAAGATGGACTGGCACAGTGGTAGCAGCAATGGACTCAAGCTTAACAATGACTGTAAGGATGGCAAAGGACCAGGCAGTGCTTCTGTCTGTTATGCATAAGGTTGCTATGAGTCAGAATCAACCTGATAACACCTAACAAGAACAGAGAGTTTATATATATGAGGAAGCTTCAAAAAGTTCATGGAAAAACAGCACTGAAAGATAATGGCATTCTTTCCATGAACTTTCTGAAGCCCTCTCATATTAGCAAACACAAATTTTTAGTGAACAAATATAGAGGTTGTTCAGAGATACCACTGAAAATGTGCTCCCAGTCTCTTGCAGCTGACTCTTTATCAGAAAAGTGGCCAGATTCTACTTTGTTTTAGTGTTCAAATAAAACTGAGCTCTATGTAATTGTCAGTCTATACTTCTGACTTTTACTTATGTAAAGAAACCAAAAGGGTAAAAGTTGCTCCTCCCCATTACGACAAATTCCTAATAAAGCTCATTTCCTTAGTGAAGTAGAAATGAAGTGTTCTTTGATGGAGAAAAGACATTTCTAAATTCTAGACATCCCTATCAAAGACAATACTAGCTAGGCAGCAAACTGTGTTGTACCCAAACTCCATCATTGTGACTAAGGTCATTTATGAAGTGAGGCAAACACACCGCCAACCCACGTTTACTGTAACTCCCTACCGGGGCCCAGACCATGTGCTGCTAGCTGTCCTCAGAAAGTTCACAGTCTAGTGGGTGAAAGAGGCACCTACTATGAGTTGGGTGGAAGGTGGTATAGGACATAAAGAAGCACTGGTCAGCTTCACCAGGAGAGGTCTGAAGAGGCTTCCCAAAGGAGAAGACACACAACAAATTTTTAAAAAATCAATACTAACTCAACACTTGGGCGTGGGAGTTCAAATATTCAAAGAGGAGGAGCATTTGAAACAGAGCCAGCAGCTGGTGCAAAGGCAGAGAAGGAGAATGCTAAGGGATTACTAACCACTCCTACTTCCAGTGCTGAGATAACAATGCAGTGTTTGACTGAGCCTGAATCTGCTGTGTTATTATGTGTTAAGGAGTTGGTTCCAATTCATAGTTTCTGAAGCTGTAGTAAGTAAATCATTGGGGGAGCAGAGAGCCTCATCTTTCTCCTGTAGAGGGACTAGTGGGATCGAACCACGGGCCTTGCAGATGGAAGTCCAATGCTTATCATATGAAGACATACATTTAAAAGAAAGCATCAGAAGCAACTGATTTACTAATCTGTTAAATACTGAGGAGAGAAAGGAAAAGTGACCCACTCTCCCTGTCTGAGATATAAAGCCTGGCATTTCACAAACCCTTTTCATTTTCAGGGGTTTGGGTTTTGTTAGTTTCTTCTGTTTTTTCAAAACTTTTAATTGTGACTTGAGTGAAGGTTTACTGAGTAGATCACCAGTTTTACATTCAACAAATCATATACTTTGTTTCATTTCAATGATTACAATCTCCTCCATGTAATATCAGTTATCCCACTTCCTCCCTGTGATTCCTGTATCTATTCAAACTTGTTTTTTTCCCTTAGGTACCTGCTGCCCTATTCATCTTGAATAGTTGGCCAACCCATGGTGTACCTACCTCACTAACGCTGATGTCTCCCTTTACCTAGCTAAGGTTTGCCTGAAAGTTGACGCATACGTGTGAGTTCAGTTTCAGACCCTTAGGATAATCAAGGACCATAGGCGTGGTCTCTTTCTCACCAGGAAACCTGCTCTTTTCTTTTTTTTTATCAGTTTGAATTTTGCTCCACGTTTTCTCTCACTCTATCCAGGACCTTCCAAGGTTATTCCTATGAAAACAGTGGCAGTGGGTAGCCAGTGTCATGAAGACTGGTGCTTATGTGTTCCATTAGTCAGTTGAACTAATTAATTCCAAGTATCTTCAATTCTTATCACTCTTTTTCCTTCCCCACGCACATGGAGAGACCAACAGTTGTAACTTAAATGGCCACTTACGAGCTTTTAAGATTCCAGTCCCTATTCACCAAAGTAGGATGTAGAGCATTTGTTTTTGTGGACTGTGTTATTCTAATTGACTATAATGTCCCCCAGGCCAAGCAATTCATTCCCTCAAGGTGTTTGATAAGGTCTAAGTTGTTTTCATATCCTTGTCCTGAAGGCTTGGTTTTTATGGTCCTTTCTTCAGTGACCTCCCACAGGTGACATCTCATTTCATAGTACAGTAAATACCTGATATCTGTTTCAGTGTGGGAACTAACATCCCAAAACTATTTTGACAGATCGGAGAGAACACAGGGCGTACACAGTCAGCTGTAAAAACGCTGCTGCTGTTGATGGTGGGTTTACATAGGTGTATGTGTTTTCAATTCTTTGTCTCCTTTAATACACATTAAAAATGTATATACTGGTGCTGAGCTAGTCATATATTTTGTCTGATTCTAAGTGTACTGCATAATAAAAATGTTAATCAGACCTACCACACCTAACTCACAGGGCTGCTTAGATGTATAAAAATGATAATCTGTGTGAAGGCATTCTGTGAACTATAAAGCCCTATTATAAATGTAAGGCATTACTACTAAGATTGCTTCATTCTTTCAACAATAGCTTCACTAAGATCAGGAGATGACTAAGCCCTAACAAAACTCTCAGCAAAGAGAAACAAAAAGCAGGGTTCTCTGGTTAAAACTGAGTGTACATTAAATATGCCCAGTTATTGACAAAATGTTTGCCTCTTTTGGTTTGAGCTGCACCAATGAAAACTTTTGCATATAATTCTCAAAAACAGCGTGGTGGTGGGGATTATGTGCTTTCAAGTACTTTCTGGCTCACAGCGACTCTGTATAGGGTTTCTGAAGTTGTAAATCTTTACAGGAGCAGAAAGCCTCATCTTTTGCCCACCAAGCAGCTGGAGGATTTGAACTGCTGACCTTGAGGTTAGCAGCCCAACTCATAGCCCACTACACTACCAAGACTCCTTCCAAAATCAAAATTGTTGTTAAAGTGTCGTTCAGTCAGTTCTGACTCATGGTGACCTTGTATAGGGTTTCCAAGGTGCAGCTGGTGGCTTTGAGCTGCTGATCTTGCGGTTCGCAACCCAGTATTTATCCTACAGTGCCATATCAGGAGCGGACAAAATGTTTTCTATTACCTTGTAAAATCTTTTAGAGCATCCAAATACAATTACTAGCCTAGCATGGGTGGAGCCTTTGACAAGCCTCCTGCTCTCCTTTAGCATGCAGGAACTTAGCTGTTTCACACTTTCATCTGTGCACATCACCCTGCTTAAAACCAGCTCCAGGGGTGTCTGCTCATTCTTTAAAATTTTAAATGTGTACAAGGTTTTAGGAGATTCTCCAATGAGAAATTGATTTAGCATGATTTTTTTAAATTAGATAACTACCCTGTCTTCAGCATTTCAAGATTCAAACGAAAAAGAAAAGAAAAGGTTTGCCTCACAGAACTAGTTCCAAAAGCAGAAATAAAAGAAAGTAATCTGTGTTAATTTTTTCAAAAGATTAACTTTAAGTCAAGTTCAGGAACTGTTAGTAAGCCTATGAAATGTGATTGATTCATCCAGTCAGGTAATATTCTAAGAACAATGGCTTGGAAATTAGAATGAATATATGTATATATATATATGTTTTTGGGTAAGTTCTTTTCTTAGTGTTTTACAATAATGGTCTTATGCAGTATTTCTACTTTTGTGACTGACTAA
>NW_006408616.1:7839474-7858667 GCF_000296735.1 Chrysochloris asiatica
TAATTATTTTTATAGTTATAATTATAGTTATAATGAAATTAATTCCACCTTCCAGAATTATTCCTTTTGTTTTGTTTTGTTTTGTTCATAGCAATTAATTTATTAAGAGGAGATGCTGCTGTGGTTCTTGTTTTAGCAGCACCCATTCTGTTTACAGAGTTAGTTTTATTTGTTGTTTTGCTCTGTGCTGGAAACAAAGTTTTCTACATTATTTTCAGTCGGGGTTGTGGTATAGTTTCTTTGTATTTATAATAGTATGGACATTGTTCTTCTACAGTCTGACTCCTCACCAAAGAGAAAAGAGCTTTCTGGCTCTTGTCAGCATGAATGGTAATTGTTAAGGTGAGAATACTGAGGAGGAACCATTGGTTCCTAAAGACGTATATAAATGAGATAGAAATCTTTAAGGTGCCAGGTACTTCTTTCTCAGTTCACAAAAGCAGTCCGCCACCACTGAACTCCATTCTCTCAGGGGGCTCAATGAAGACTAACCAATCTGATGCATGTGTAGGCAATAGTCCCATAGACTGGCACTTGTAAACAGCCAATGCCAAACCCATGAGGTTCCCAACGAGATAAACCAAATCCTGAAGAAACTTCTGGCTTGAACTTTCTAACATCTTGAAAGTGGCTGAAATGACCCTAAGTGCCTGAATAGGTCTCCGGGCATCATACACACCATCATAGTAGGGAAGATGGAGATGGTATTGCCAGCCATGTACATGATGAAGAGGTTCATGGGAATCTATTTGAGAGAACCCAAGGCAATGTCCCAGCAGCACTTCTCTACCAGGATCCAGTCTGTCTCTTGAACGCTGGTATCAGGCACTTGCTTGCCCAAGTAACCGACCGGATACAAGGAGTCACCCTGGCCACTGCCCTGGTCACTTCGGCCCCTGATACTTCCTCCAGGCCCGCTCAACTCAATGGCCCACTTGAAACGCCAGCCTCTGTTAGCCACCAGCCCCGCTTGGGCCATCATGGCAACCGCCACCGCCCAAATCTGCCAAGCCTCTCCAAAGTGACTAACTGATCGGACCGACATCTCTTACTTCTCCGTCTCACTTTGCCCAGAATTATTCCTTTTACACTGAAAAATGGGTGGCATTTTAGTCTGCTTACTTCTGGTGTGGCATTGCCAGTTAACGTGGTAAACTGCAACGTCGGTGTGGGCCATTAAAGCCGGCAGTTCTAACTCACCATCTGCTCCTTGGAAACCCTGTACAGGGTCACTATGAATCGGATCCCAACTCGATGGCACTTAGCAACAACTAAATACAAATAGAGGGAAGCAATATGGAAGCCATTCAAATGATGTGTAGCACATAATCCACAGCATGTAAAACTAAGTCGGAGACCTAACCTCCTAATGTGATTTTAGGGAAACTGGGCAGGAATCCAGACTCGATTTCCACTTACGATACTTATCATCTAAGTAGTTTTGTAATGTGTTCCCTTCTATCTGTAAAGGCACTTTCTAAAATGTTTGTATCAGAGACAGTTTCTGGTTGTGTACCCCAGAAACTGTCCTTCGAGCTCCGTTTGGGATTATCATACGTACAGCTCATTTGATAATGGTGGGGGAAAAAACGTGTTTTGTTTCTCTTCCTTCTTAAAGATGCTGTGAGATTTAGATGAGGTAAGGCATATATATTCAATCATCAAGTGCCTGCCGCAGAGCAGCTGTCAAATGACTCTTTGTAGCTTGTAAAATTACCTCATATTGAGTACAGGAAGCATGGCAGCCAAGAGTTTGATTCTCTCCAAGAGGAGGTGGGGTGGGGGGTGAGGGCTTCTGCAGCTTTCCTTTTTCTCCTGATATAAAGAGGATGCTGCAAAGTTCAAGGGAGAGAAGAGCAAGCTTGGGCCTTTCCGTGATAATGCGGAAAATGGTAAGAAAATTCTCCCTAGGGCCAGTGACAGGCAGACAAGGCCTCTAAATGCTAGCAATTTTTGTTGTTGTTGTTAAGTGCCGTCAAGCCGGTTCTGGCCCATAGTAACCCAATATAGGTTGCTGGTGAGCAGAAGGTGAGCTTGAACATTCAACCTTGTAGTTCAAACTGACTTTGCAGTCTAGCAAATTAACCCACAGTGCCACACCAGGATTCTTCCAACTAGAAATGAGTTAATCAAAAGAGATATATATTTATTAGCCACAAATATAGCTGTAATCCAGTTTCTTTGTTTTTTTTTCATTGTCTATAAGAACATCATGCTGAATTACAGTATCTGTATGAAACCCTCTGTTTTGTTGTTGTTGTTGTTAAGTGCCATGGAGTCGATTCCGACACATAGCAACTTTGTATAGCATTTCCGAGAAAGAGCTGGTGAAGTTTTTAAAGGGAGTGTGCCTTGTTTTGTTAGCTTTCTTTAAGCCCCAATATTTCAAAACACATCTCTACCTCCATTGACGACAGCCTAAGGCACATTTAGAGAGAGTATTTAAAATATAAAATGTCCCCTAAGATACCACAAAGGCCAAGGACATTTTATTGCAGGTGTTGTTGTTGTTAAGTGCCGTCGAGTCGGTTCCGACCCATAGCGACCCTGTACAGGGTTTCCAAGGGTGTAAATCCTTACGGGAGTAGAAAGCCTCATCTTTCTCCCGCGGAGCGGCTGGTAGTTTCGAACCGCTGACCTTAAGGTTCGCAGCCCAATTCATAACCACTACGCTACCAGAGCTCCTTTTATTGCAGGTGTTAGCAAACATTAAAATTAATTTTAGCACATAGGTTGACAACCAGGAAGACTGTAGGATATGTTCCCTCTAAACAAAAATCAGCTGTTTACTACTGGAAAGGAAGAGAAATGGCCTTTTCTAGTAACAAGCTCAGACTACTAAAATGTTTTGCTCAAAAAGGCCTCAGATAAAAGCTGACCTTCACTTATTTGAGATAAGAAAGCAAAAATGCAAAGAGTAAATTATTTGCCTAGGCTGTTCTGGCAGTTCAAACTCACCAGCTGCTCTGTGGAGAAAGATGAGGCTTTCTGCTCCCATAAAGATTCACAGCCTCAGAAACCCTGCCCCAAGTTGCTATAATTCAGAATTGACTTGATGGTAGTGAGCGGATTCATCATAGAATTTTGAGATTAAAATAAATTATAAATATGAACAAGTTCAACCACACATGTGATGCCTGAATACCCTGACCAGTGACTGACCTCTTTGAAACCACACTTCATCTAGTATGTTAGAGTTTACTGCTGTGTATTGGGAAAACCTTGGTAAAGTAGGGAGCAAGAGAAGGTCAGCGAAAAAGAGGAAGACCCTCAGGGAGATGGAGTTACAACAGTGGACTCAAACATATCAATTGTGAAGACGGCGCAGAGTCGGGAAGTGTTTCATTCTGTTGTACATAAGGTCACTGCCGGAACCGACACGACAGCACCTAACAACAACAACGTACTATAAAAAATGCCATGTGTTGATAAAAGATCAGTTGATCACAACCTTGAAAGTTAGCAAGGACGATTTCTCTATTTTACAAAGAAGGAAACTGAGCCTTTGCTTAAATCCATAAAAATGATATGAAACGGGAAAAAAATGATATGAAATGGAACTGGAACTTGAACCCAGATTCAGAGTTCTGCCACAATACAGTGGGGTCGTTTGAGAGCAAGTTTGTCATAGTGAGGCAAATGCTATTCAGAATTCCACAAACATCTGTTGAAGCATTTAGATTAACTCTAATCCAGCTTCAATACATGAATCCTGGTGTGGCAATGTACGATAAACACTGAGCTGCTAACTGTAAAGTCTATGTTTCAAACCGACGAGTCGCTTCTCAGAAACCCTATACAGGACAGGGTCGCTGAGTTAAACAATGGCAATTAACAACAGGAGCTTCTTTATGTTGTTGTTAAGTGTCTTCGAGTCAATTCCGACCCATAGCGACCCTGGGAGTAGCTGGTGAGCTTGAACCACCGACCTTGCAGTTTAAATGGCTTTACAGTCTGGCGCATTAACCCACAGAGCCACACCAGGGCTCCTTGTTGTTGTTGTTGTTGTTGTTGTTGTTGTTGTTGTTGTTATGTGCCCTGGAGTTGGATCGGACTCATAGCAACCCTGTACAGGGTTTCCGAGGCTGTAAATCTTTACGGGAGCAGAAAGCCTCATCTTTCTCCCGCGGAATAGCTGGTAGTTTCAAACTGCTGACCTTGAGGCTCGCAGCCCAATTCGTAACCACTACACTACTAGAGCTCCTTGGATACTAACCCTTAAATTGCCCAAAATTAGGAGCCACTGACTTCTCTACAGTACTTCATCTTTTATTTGATTATTACAGCTGTTGTTGTAAAGTGCCATCAAGTCAGTTCTGACTCATAATGACCCTGTATGGGATTTCTGAGGCTTAAATCTTTGCGGAAGCAGAAAACCTCATCTTTCTCCCAGCAAGCATCTGGTAGGCTCAACCACCGATCTTGTGGTTCACATTCCAATTCTTATCCTACAGAGGTACCGCGTTCCCCCATTTATTACAGTGGTGGTGGTGGTGGTGGTGGTTTGGGCCACTGAGTCAAATGTGACTCATAGAGACCCTGTATAGGGTTTCTGAGACTGTAAATCTTTATGGGAGCCGAAAGCCTCATCTTTCTCCAATGGAGTAGCTGGTAGATTAGAACTGCTGACGTTGCAGTTACCAGCCCAACTCGTAATCCATTACACTGCCAAGAAATCTTAATCATTACAGTTGTTGTTGTTGTTAAGTGCTGTTGAGTCGGTTCCCACCCATAGAGACTCTGTATAGGGTTTCCTAGGAGTGGCTGGTGCGTTTGAACCTGAACCTTGGTGTTCAAACCAACCTTTTGGTCAAGTGTTTATCTTACAGTGCCACAAACAGTAGCATCTCCTTAAAAGTACTGTTTTTCTTACCACAGTGTAGCACTGTAGGATCAGCACTGGACTTCGAACCTCAAAGTCAGAAGTTCAAACCCACCAGCTGCTCCTTGGAAAACCTACAGAAGGTCACTCAACAGGACATAACAAAATATATATATATATATAAAGATGTAATATTTCAAAAGAAACTATTAAATGGTTTTTATGGAAAATATGTAGCATATATATTAGTCATTAAATAAATGTTAAAACATCAATAGTAATGTTCCAAAACCTTAAATGCAAAGATGTTAATTACCTGATTCATATGTTAAAGGCTTAATACCAAAGAACAAATGAAACTATATTTTGTATTATTTCGCTGGGAGAAGAAAATGAAACTGAAATGCTGTACTGCTAATTTACATTCTTATCAAGGTTCAATTTTTAGCATTAAGTAAACCATAACACAAAGTATACATGGAATTTGCTACCACCAAATCATAATGTAAACTTTCTCTATTAATTAATTTCAAATAATTATCAGTATTTTCAAAGGGCTATCTCAATACTGATACTCAAACAAATGTAATAAACAGACTAATTCAGAAATAAAAATTCAAGTCTCTAGATCCATTATGAAAATAAAAGGTAACATAAAAGGAACAGAACACACATACACAAATATTTCCATAAAACATACTTTAGATGATACAGGTATAGTTACATGTGTATTTATAAATGTTTTATATACTACTGTAGTTTTGCCTATGTATCACATAAACTACAGCACTAATTCTTTGCAAACTCTGAGGTAAATATAAGTTTTACAAATGAAAAATGAGAGACTTGGATCATTTTAAAGATCTATCTTAAATTCAGAAAACTAGGATTTAGACTTAATCGAGATCCATCTGTCTCCAAAATCCATCCTCTGTATTTCTCACTATATTTCTCAAATTAAACAAAACATGTTGAAATTAAACACATGATAATGTAGCTTTCTCTGGTTTCAAACCCTAAGCCATGCTGAATGCAAAACTGTACCAGAGAATTGGGAGAAATGAAAGCGACTATTTGAATGCGTTAATGCACTGGACTGCAAAGTGGGTTTGAACCACAAGGTCAGCGGTTCAAGCTTACCAACTGCTTCTCAGAAACTCTTTATAGGGTCGCTATACCAACTCAATAGCACTTAACAAGTATCACCTAACAGGAACATTAACATAGCAAATCATAAATACTTTGGGCAGGAGCAGCCTCAATTCCTCCACTCAGAAAATAAAAAATTTCTAATATTGAACAATTAAATTAACATTAAAGACAAAGCAGGCTTGCCTTGAAACCAGTTTTAGTATGATAACTCTTGGCCAAAATTCTTTTTTTTTTTTTTTGGGGGGGGGGGAGCAGGGGGCATCTAAAACCAGGTATGCATATCTTATGCCAGGCAATAGATATATAATAAAGATATGTAGCTCCCAGAACTACTTGCTGTCAATTGTCCAGGTACCATATTAATTGTTGTTCTCAGATAGGAGACCTGAAACAAAATCAGTTTGTTATGCTAAGTCCTCTGTGAGCAGGGATTTATCCACAGGAACAAAAAGTCATCATTATTATTACTGCAGGTAACTGACCAAGTGAGAGTAGCTTTCTACTAAGATTCCTGTTGTTGTTAAGTTCTGTGGAGTTCGTTTTGACTCATAGCAACCCTGTATAGTGTTTCCGAGGAATGGCTGGTCAATTTGAACCACTGACCTTGTAGTTCAAACTGACCTTGAGGTCAAGTGCTTATCCTATGGTGCCACACCAATTATAAAGACTCTACCTCTTTAGATAACTTAGGAGTCAATGAACAACTTGAATCCACAAAAACAAAACAAAACACATCATTAAGTCAATTCCAACTCATAATGGCCCCATATAAGGTTTCCAAGACTATAAATCTTTATGGGAGTACACAGCCTCATCTTTCTTCAGTGGAGCAGCAGCTATGTTTGAACGGCCGACCTTGTGGTTAGTAGTCCAGTGCTTATCCTAAGGCACCCAGGGCTTTAGAGCAGTGTTTTTCATACTGTTGTTTATTGTCATTAGCACCATCAAGTCAGTTCAAACTCAGAGGATTTCCAAGGAGCGGTTGTTGGGTTTGAACCACCAATCCTGTGGTTCGAAGTCCAATGCTTATCCTACAGTGCCACACCTGGACTAGGACATGAAAATTAATCTATTGAGACTCAAACAAACCTTTTTGAATGGAATGCAATAAAACAGAATGAAAAATAGAGGGTATTACAAGGAGTCCTTGTATTACAAGGACTAAGGAGCTCTGGTAGCATAGTGGTTACGAATCAGGCTGTGAACCTCAGGGTCAGCAGTTCAAAACTACCAGCAGTCCCATGGGAGAAAGATGATGCTTTCTGTTCTCATAAAGATTTACAGCCTTGGAAACCCTATACAGGGTCGCTATGAGTCGGAACGAACTCCATGGCACATAACCAACCAACAAGAAGTCCTACCAGTGTAGTTAGTGCTGTAGGACAAGACTGGACTGCTGCCTGCAAGGTTGACAGCTCAAACCTACCATCCACTTGGGGTCACTGTAAGTCAGAACCAATTCAATGGCACTTAACTCGAAGGCACTTAACAACAACAACTAGTAGTAATAGTCTTTCTAAAACTTTTGTTTCTGATACATGTGTGTGTTGTGTGCACACATACTGAACTAAATTACAAAATGTATTTCTAACTGAAAGTAGCAATCAAAAATGTTTGAAAGCCAATGTTCTTTATGACTACACATGTACACAGGTTGGATATATATATATATATATTTACCTCCTGTGATAAAAAATAGAGTAAACTTGGACTCGGGAACTTTTCTTTGCTCATTGAATGACTTTTGAAATTAAAAGATAAAAAGCAATTCTTTTTTTAATTGTCTTGTCAAATTCTATATAATGAATTACAATGGAATAGGAAGATTTGTCCAAAAGTATCTTCCGCCTTTTTACCCTACTCTGATTTTCCTCCCCTTTACCACAGTGCCTGTCTATCAAATGGTGTTTTTATCAGTTTTATCAATACTCAAAAACTTAGTGCATGGAAGGTTCACAGACCCTGTTTGCAGAAAGGAACTCCTGCCAAATTACCTGGGAAACAATCATTACCTATGTATTCTTCCTGCTCTGAAAGTCTTTACAGACTTTTTTATGACTCAGAACACTCTAGGACCTTGGTCCTCAGTTTACCAAGTGGAGTCTAACAAATTCATAGAGGGTGAGGTGGATTGGTGCTGAGGATCTCAGGACAGCATAATTTAGATTACCAAGATAAACAGACAGGAAGGCTGTTAATCAAACTTCTAGATGAGGCAGGCCTAGGAGGAGCAGCTAATTTGGTAGATAAAAATCTAGACTTTAAAATAATCTCCACAGAACAAACACCAATACTACTAAACTTTAACAGGCATAAATACAAACTTATATATTTAGGTTCAGAAAAATCTAGACCTAAAGCTTTAGTTCGACATACTAAAATCAGTGACCTTCAATCTTTGTGCGCCCAAAACAGTTCAGCCTGTTGCCTGAGCTTCGTTATTAAGCATGTCTTCTCTCACTTTTAAGAGTGCCCGGGTTTGGATGATAGAGTCATCCTAAATATAATGAATGAGTACTTTAATGTGGCACTTGAAAAGTTGATATAACCAGCTTAGGCTGTCAAATGAAAAAATGAGTTCTGAAACAGAGATAAAAACAGAACACTGTGATGATTTGGATCAAACATAAATATCTCAAATATTAGGCTCAATTATAGGTGTCGAATTTAAGTGATACCCTAACACATTAGGGTGAATCCAGAGGTGGGCAAATGAGAAAGTGAGCAGAATATAAAAAACATGTTCTTGGAAGAACAATAGTAGGAACTGAAAAATGTTGCCTAACATGAAAAGAGTAGGCATGTCTTATAGACCTGTAGAGCTTTATATACAAAAGAGAGGGAAAAAAAGTGATTTTTTCTTAACATTGCTCCAGGATCAAAACAAGGCTTAGTTCAATGCAAGGGAAAACTTGTCAGCAATTGGAAAATTCCAAACAAAATGCAAACAAGTCAGAAGCAAGAACACTTTCACTAGTAGAATTCAGGAGAAGGCAGATGAGGGATGTTGCTGAAGGAATCTTGCATTGGGAAAGAGGCTGAACTCCCAACAAACTTTCAAATACTACCTCCTGTTGTACCTTGGGAATTGTGGCAGAGGTGAATGTGTGTCACAAAAGGGGGGAATACCTGTCCTGCATTTACTGGCACAGAGCTCACACCTCTCACCTGCCTCAGCTGTATTTATCAAACCATGGTTTGGTTTCACATCTCACGATTACAGAGACCAGGAAAAGCCAGGTTTGTACCCTATAAGTTTTCTACTTTTAAATATCTGCCCGTACTATGTGAACATGCTCTAAGTTAACAGCACTACATAAATACTCATTATTATTATTTCCAACTTTACATTCCAGATGAATAAATACAGGTGTGTTTACATCTCAGAGTGTTGGAAGTATGATACAGTATGATGAGCTATCTTGTCTCTTACGTATTCCAGTTTGATAAAACACTTCCAGATTAAAAGATGGGTGAGAGCCAAAGATGACAAAAATTACAACCAAGAACTGCCTCCAAAATGCACACAAAATAATAGCAGCCAACATTTGCTGATCAAGCGCTATGTGCCATATACTATGATAAAATCTTTGCATGGATTCTTTCATGTAATCGTCATAGAACACTGTACAGCAGGTACGACTATCATCCCCCATTTTATCACTGGTGAAACTGAAGCGTAAGGGCTCTTCCCAGGATCATAGAGCTACTAGCAGCACAGCTAGGATTCACCAACTCCACTGTCTATGCATTTATACACTAAATCTGCAAGGACACAGCCAAATATTTTGTGTTTTGAAGGGGTAACTGTTGCGTACTGACAAGTTGCAAAGCAGAGGAAATGTGTGACTTCCAGAAAGCAGCCAGGATGTGAGAAACAGAGAACAGAGAAAGAGGAAATAAAACCCCTGGTACCCAGGGAATAGGGCATGAACAGTAGAAGAAACAACTGGGGGGAGGGGGGGGGGAAGGGTCCTTAATCACCTACTCAGTTTTCCTCAATAACTTTAAATTTGTCAGTCTCCCCCTCCCATTTCTGAAGTTTTCGTTCATTCCATCTCTCTTTTTGGTTTTCTGCTCTCTTTGCTAATGATTTTCTCCCTTCTAAACTCAAATTACAGGGTTGTATTCTTTCACCATACTTATTCAACCAGTATGCTGAGCAAATAATCCGAGAATCTGGGTTCTATGAAGAAACACGTGGCATCAGGATTGGAGGAAGACTCATTAACAGCCTGCGATATGCAGATGATACAACCTTGCTTGCTGAAAGTGAAGAGGACTTAAAACATTTACCGATGAAGATCAAAGAGCACAGCCTTCGGTACAGATTACATCTCAATGTAAAAAAACAAAAACAAAAATTCTCACCACTGGACCAATAAACAACATTCTTATTCATGGAGAAAATATTGAAGTTGTCAAGGACTTCATTCTTCTTGGATCAACTATCAACACTCACGGAAGCAGCAGTCAAGAGAACAAACGACGTATTGCATTAGGCAAATCTGCTGCACAAGAACTTTTTAAAGTGTTGAAGAGCTGGGACTAAGGTGCACCTGATCCAAGCCATGGTATTTTCAATAACCTCATATGAATGTGAAAGCTGGACAGTAAATAAGGAAGATAGTAGAAGAATTGATGTTTTTGAGTTATGGTGTTGGTGGAGAATATTGAAAGTGCCATGGGCTGCCAAAAGAACCAATAGATCCGTGTTGGAAGAAGTTCAACCAGAGTGCTCCTTGGAGGCCAAGATGTCCAAACTTCGTCTCTCATACTTCAGACATATTGTCAGGAGGGAGCAGTCGCTGGAGAAGAATTTCATGTTTGGTAAGGTGGAAGGTCAGAGAAAAAGAGGAAGATCCCCAACAAGATGGATTGGCCAAGTGGCAGCATCAATGGACTCAAGCATGGCATCAATAGTGAGGTTCGCCCAGGATCGGGCAGTGTTTCGTTTTGCTGTGCATAAGGCCGCTATGAGTCAGTACTAACTCGATGGCACCTAACAACAACAACAAACTCAAATTTCATTCTTTCCCCAATATTTTCCTTCTCTTTTATGAATTTTCTCTTTTTTCTCCCTTACATGATTATAAAGTTGCGTTTCAAATGTATTGCAAAGAGCTTACAAAAAGTTCATTGAAAAAACTGAAATACAAAATAACGGAATTTTTCCACAAACTCTTTGACGCCACCTTGAATTATTATCTTTGGGTAAGGTTCTATCTTTTGTTCTTCAAATAAAAGCATAGATTTAGTTGGATACTTACCAACATTCAACTTAAAATAAGTTGCTAATGCAAAACATATGCCTAATAAAGGGCTTACATAGATAATATAAAAGTTTTACAATTCAATAAAAGAAAACATACAACCTAATAAGATATCAACAGATATTTACCAAAAAATGATATATGCAAGTCTGACAAGCACATGAAAGATAATCAACATCATTGGCCAGAAGAAAAATGCAAATTAAAACCAAATTTTACATATCCGTATGTCTTGGTGTGACACTGTAGGATAAGCACTAGACTACTAACCACAAGGTCAGCAATTCATTCCCATCAGCCACCCATGAGAAGCCCAATACAGGGTCTGGACAGTACTTAGCAACACTAACAATGCTCTCACTAGAATGATATGAATTCAAAGGAAGGGTAGCATCACATGTTGATGAGAATGTGCAATGACTGAAAGCCTGATATATTGGTGGGAGGAATACAAAATGGTTAAACTACTTTGGAAAGCATTCTGGTAATTTCTTAAAAAGTTAAACATATGCTTACTCTATGGTTCAGCCCTCCAGATCTACCCAAGAGAAATAAAACATATTCACACCAACTTTTATACACACATGTTCATTTTAAGCATTATTCATGATACAAAAATATAAACAAAAGAGGAAATAACTCAGATGTCCAAATCAAAATGTTGATGTATGCCCACTCCTCACTGATCAACATGGTTAGGTTCCAAAGACTCGGTTATAACACAAAATACAGCGTAGCTGAAAATGGGAGGTGACCATATCAGATCACAAAATAGAAGTGACTACATCATTACATAACTGCTAAACTACTGAGAATCAGGGCCCCGCCCAGGTAACAGGTCACCTTAAGAAACTAACAGTATCATTCTCATTGAGCACCTCAGCAGTCATTACTGCCAAACACACATCATTAAATACACAAAATAGTCAGATAGTAGACTTTTTTTTTTTACTATTGTCATAAATGCAAAATGTCGGATAATAAAGCTGTCAATCAGTGAAGATGTCCCCACTACCATCAAGCTGATTTCGAATCATAGTAACCCTAATAGGGTTTCCAAGGCTGTAAATCTTTATGGAAGCAGAAAGTCTCATCTTGCTCCCATGCAAAGGCTGGCAGGTTTGAATTGCTGACTTTTTGGTTGGCAGACCGATGCTTATACTGCAGAGTCATCAATAAGTGAGGAGTAGGTATATACTCCAGGAGTCCTGGTATGGTGCTGCAGAATAATGCACTGGACCGTTAAGGTCAGTTTGAACAGCAAGGTCGGTGGAGCAAACCCACCAGGTGCTCCTCAGAAACCCCATGCGAAGTTGCTATGAGTCAGAACTGACTCAAAAGCGCTTAACAACAACAGGTAAATATCATTCACACAATGCAATACTGCTCAGCAAAAAAAGGGGATGCAGTTTCTACTGGCATAGAAAGCAGCATGGAAGACTCTCAAAAACCATTGTTTTACGTGAAAGAAGGCAGAAACAAATGACTACATATTACATGATTCCATTTATATGAAATTCTAAGAAAAGGCAAAATCATAGCATCAAGGAATCCTGTCGGATAAGCACTGGACTGCTAAGTTGGTTTGAAACGAAAGATCAGCAGTTCAAATGTACCAGCCACTCCTCAGCAACCCTATACAGGGTTGGTGTGAGTTGGAACCAACCGGACTGCACGTAACAACATCAAATGTGTCAGAAAGCAGATCCATAGTTGCCTGAAGTTGGGGCAGAGCAGGGATTGACTGCAAAGAGGTAGGAAAGCACCTTTTGGGTGATGGAAATGTGACTCTGGTATTGATTGCATGACTTTATCCATTGTCCAAACCTCGCTGAACTGTACATTTAAAACAAGTGGATTTGATTGTATGTAAATTACTGAACTATAAACTTAGGAAAAAATATTATTTTGAAAAATGCTTACTTTTCTACAGATCAGTAGTTTCCCGTAAATATTCGTAAAATAAAAGATAGATTTTTTTCAAGACATATGAACGATTTGTTTTTGTTGTTTTGTGGGCTGTGGTTCATCTGACATGGAAAAAGGAAAATACTGAGGTGACCTGTTCACTCCGTAACAGGATCTGACTGACTTCCCCATAGACAGTAGTTCTCAAAATTATTTGGTGATTGACTAATAAGGCACACCCAGAGGTGCAGCAGGTAGATCTGGTTAAACCTAGTGAAATAAATTTTCCTAAACACAGGATGAAAGAAAATTGAGACTTAATGTAGAACTGAATAGCCTGGAATACTTTGTTAAAACTGAAAGTGAGGAAGACAATGGAGGCTATCAGGATCTTACCCAAAGGACTTGAAGAGGCTCCCATTGAACAAAATGGAGACCACCTTCACACTGAGATTAATGACTGCACTGAATTGTAACACATCATGTATGGCTAAGCTCATGAATTCAGAGTTACACAATACTAATAATGCCCACTGGACATCTTTGAAAGTTAAGGTACCAACTCACTATTTCAAAACCTGGTAAGTAAAGGGAAATAGTCAAACATCGAAAAGAGAAAGGCAAGAAGCACAGAAGATAGAGCAGCACATACTAACCCAAAAAGGGTATGTGACACACTATCAAGTGGAAAGCTCAGTCTCCACAGCATTGGGTACGGTGTGATTCCATGGTTGTACAGACAAACTATTCTATGCATTTTTCATATATGCTTGGTAAAAATTCTGAGAAGATAAACTATTAGGAGTGGTCATTTCTAAGCAGTGAAAATGGATGTTATAGAGGAAGAAGAATAATTCTTATTTTGTACTATTTACTACTTTTGTAGTAAATAGGAGTCTTGGTGCGGCGCTGTAGGATAAACACTGGACTGCAAGGTCGATTTGAATTGCAAGATCAGCAGTTCAAACTCACCAGCTGCTTCTTTGAAACTCTATACAGGGTCGCTATGAGTCGAAACCAACTCAATGGCACTTAACAATAACTACTACTTTTGTAAAATTTTATACCAATACATTTTTTCAAGAAAAATACTGCTTTAATCTTTAAGAGGAAAATCTATTTATTTGAAAACTTTTAATGATACTATGGACTACATATTTGAAAGCTTGTAAGGATGCTATGATGGAACTTCAAGATTATATATTATGATTGTGTTAAGTTTGGTAGCTCAAGTTTCCTAGTTGAAGCCCAAATTTGTTCTTATGCTGGAAAACTTTAGGCAACATTTTCACAATGTAAAAAGCAAGTGTTTAGTTTAATGTCGTTGTTCATATTCTATCTTAAAGAGATGGCTTGAAGCACTTACTGATGAAGATCAAAAGCTACAGCCTTCAGTATAGACTACACCTCAATATACAGAAAACATTATAAACAGAAAAAGATTGAGCTCATCAAGGATTTCCTGAATCCACAATCAGTGGATCCACAATTACATGGATCCACAATCAATGCCCATGGATGCAGCAGTCAAGAAAAGAAATGCATTGGGCAAGTCTGCTGCAAAACACCTATTTAAAGTGTTAAAATAAATTTTAAAAAAACAAAGATATTACTTTAAGAATGAACACCTGACCCAAGTCAAGATATTTTCAATCACCTCACATACATGTGAAAGTTAGACAACAGTTTGTGTTGACAAATGATAATTACTATACTATGGACTGGTGTGGCATTGTAAGATAAGCACTGGACTGCAAGGTCAGTTTGAACTATAAGGTCAGTGGTTCAAATCCACCAGCTGCTCCTAGGAAACCCTACACAAGGTCGCTATGAGTTGAAACCAACTCAAAGGCACTAAACAATAACACCAACAACTAGAAGAATGGAGTCCTGGTGTGGTGTTGTAGGATAAGAACTGGACAGCAAGATCGGAGGGTCAAACTCACCAGCCACTTCTCAGAAACCTTATACAGGGTCCCCATTAGTCACAACCAGCTCAACAGCACTTACCAACAACAACAAGAAGAATGAACAAATCTGTCTTGGAAGACGTACAGTTAGAATACTTTTGTCTCACCTACTCTAGACATAGTCCCAGAGGCAACCAGTACCCGAGAAGGACGTCATGCTTGCTAAAGTAGAGGTTCAGTGAAAAAGAAGACCCTTATTAAGATGGATCCTTAATAAGATGGATTGACACCTACGCTCAAACACAGAAAAAATTGTGAGGATCGTCCTGAATACATCATTATACTCAACACAGAACGGCAACATAAATGGCAGGGTTTCTGTACTAGTCAGTTATATATATATGTGTGTGCATATACGCCACTTCCAAGTGAAAGCTCAGAGAAGAGAATCTTAAGGAGTATGGAGAAAACTGCAGTATATTCACACTTTAACTTTTTTTAAAAGGCATTAAATTGAAAGTAGAGAAGGGACCATGAACCCCTAGTTGATTCAAGTCAGAGAAGTCCACAAATCCCCTGAAAGTTTAAGAAAACATGAGTGCTCATGTGTGTATCTATCTGTAAGTGTACTTTTCTAGGGCAGGGTTCATAACTTGATTTTTTTCTGAGAGTAACAACTGCTTTAAGGGTGCATTTCATTACAATTCTTCTTACTCTCTCAAGTTTATAATAGTACAAACAGTTGCAGCCAGGCACGAACTAAACTTTGCTTTGGTAAAAAACAGAAAAGGAAATACAAAAGGAGTAAGAGGGAATGCTAAAAGATGCCTTAGAGGAAACAGAAAGAAGAAAAACCAGTGTAAAATATGCACTCAGACAAGGAAGGACCCCCAGAGCAAGTCTACAAGAAACACATTTCCTCTGCTCTAGTCACTGATAAAAGCATACCCAACATCAACATGAACAAGCATGACAGAATGATGTAGAAAGACTGATAAAGAGAAACATGACTTACCCAGCAATTCTACTTCTGCATATTCATCCAAGACAAAGAGTGTCTTTGACAGGACAAAAGACATGTACAAGAATTTTCTAAGCAGTATATCTCATCATAGCCTCCAAACGGGAAACACACCAAATAGCTATTAATAGCAGCTCAATTAATAAACTATTATGGCATATTCATAGGATTGAAACCCACAAAGTAATGAAAAATAATGAATCGCTGCGACACTACATACAGACTCCTGAGTGTGGCCTGTAGGACAGGCACTGGAATGCAAACAAGGTCAGCAGTTCAAACCCACCAGCTGCTCCTTAGAAACCTACGTAGGGTCGCTATGAGTCAGAACCGACTGAACGGCACTTAGCAACAACAACAACACTACATATATTGTTGTTTAAAAGTGCCGTCTCGTCAGTTCTGACTCACAGCAACTCTGTAGAGAGTTTCCAAGGAATGGCTGGTGAGTATGAACCACCAACCTTGCAAGTTAGCACTCAGATGCTTATCTCATAGCACCACCCATAAAACATAAATGAAGTACACAGGCATAATGTCGAACAAAAGAGGGCAGCCACAAAACGGTCTTAGGAATATGAGGGAACTTCAAAAAGTCTGTTGAAAAAATTACGTTATCTTTTCATTCCATTTTTCCATGAGCTTTTTCTCACAAAGAAATTAAAACACATAAATCCTGTGCAATGAAGTTCCTACCAGCATTATTAATAATAGCACAAGAGTAGAAACAACCCAAATGTCTACCAACTGGTGAGTGGGTAAACAAATGTAATTTTCCCATATAATAGAATATTGTCTGGCCATAAAAAGGAATCCTGCTACAACATGGATGAACCATGAGGCCAGACACAAAGACCACATATTACATGTTGGCATTTGGATGAAGGGGTGGCTCCAAAAATAAGCTCTGAACTGCAAACTACAAGGTCAGAAGTTTGAGCCCACTAGCTGCTCCGCAGGAGAAAGATGAGGCTTTCTTCTCCCGTAAATATTTACAGCCTCAGAAACCCTTTACAGAGTTGCTATAAGGGAGACTAACTCAACAGCAAACAACCATCACCTCTACCTTTGGTGGAGCTATTGACAAGCAGGGAGCGTGAAGATGCAGGAAACATTTTATATCTTGATTAGAGTGGTGGTTATATGAAGAGATGGCTTCACCAGGAATGTTACCAAACATACAGAGAAGAGTTGACACCAGCTTTACTTAAATTCTTACAAAACATGGAAAAAAAAGAATATTCCCTCATTCATTCTATGAAGTCAACATCATTCTGATGCCAAAGTTTGGTAAAAACACCACAAAAAAAGGGGGAAATTATAGATCAATGTCCCTTATAAATATAAAAATTCTCAACAAAATTCTAGCCATCAGAATTAAAAATATTATCAAAAAATCATACACCATGATTAAGTGAGATTATACCAAGAAAACAAGAGGAGTTTAATAAGAAAATAATCAATTAATGTAATTCATCATACAGATAAAATAAAGGAAAATAATCAAGTAATACAGAAAAGACTTTTGATAAAAATCCACATCCATTCCTTTAAAACCCTCAGTAAAATAGTAATAGGCAGGAAACTGCTCAATAATAATTAAAGGTATAGCAACAGCCAACATTATTCTCATTGGAGAAAGACCTTCCCCTTGAGAGTGAGACAAGAATATCCACTATCACCACTCTGATTCAATATTGTTTTGGAAGTCCTGATCAGAGCATCAAAGCAAGAAAGAGCAATAAAGAGTATCCAAATTGGAAAGGAAGACGTATTCACAGATGGTGTGATCCTATATGCAGACTATCCCAAATATTCCATAAGAAAGCTACTGAATCTAACAGATTTCAAAAAAGTGGCCGAATACGAGATCAACAGACAAAAATGAGTTGGGTTCCTTTACACTAACAAGGAGAACTCCAAAAAGGAAATCAACTAAATACCTAGAAATAAATGTAGCCAGGGATATAAAAGACTTATACAGAGAAAACTATAAAACACTACTGCAAGAAACAAACAAAAAAAGATCAACATAAATGGAAGAATACTCCATACTCATAGATAGAGAGCCTCAACATTGTGAAAATGTTAATATTACCTGATTATAAAATTGGGATTGCATTATATCTTTAATACTAACCCAATTCTATATATTTTAGAGATTGGATTGCATTACATCTATTTCTCTAATTATATGTATAATGCAATCTAATCTCTAAAATATATAGAAAATTTCAACACTTTAACAACAAAAAGGCGATCCAATTTAAAAATGGGCATAGGACATGAAGAGATACTGCATAGAAGAGGACAGTCAAGCAGTCAGCAAACATGTGAATAGATGCTAATGATCATTAGCCATAGAGAGATGCAAATCAAAACTACAATGTGATGCCACTTCACCCCTATTAAACTATTCCTGGTAAAAAATAAAAAACACAGAAAATATAAAATGCTGGCAAGGTTGTGAGGAGATTGGAACTATTACACACTGCTAGTGGGGTTGGAAAATACAACCACTATGGGAAATGATGTGGTGCGTCCCAAAAGGCCAGGGGGAAAAAATTATAATGCAACAATTCTATTCCTACAAATGAATGGAAATAATGACACTAAGAAGACCTTGTTATTGTTGTTGAGTGTCATCGAGTCAGTTCTGACCCATAGCGACCCTGTAAAGGGTTTCCAAGGAGTAACTGGTGAGTTTGAACTGCTGGCCTTGCAGTTCAAAAGGCTTTGCAGTCTCGCTCATGAACCCACAGTGCCACACCAGGACTCCAAGGAGTTTGTTCAGTCTCAGCTGAAATACTACTTCCCCCAAGGTCAGGATTAATTTATGTTCCTGACCGGGCCACAAGTTAAGAGATATGTTGTTGTTGTTATATATCGTGGAGTCAGTTCCAACTCATAGTGACCCTGTACAGGGTCTCCGAGGCTGTAATCTTTACAGGAGCAGAAAGCCTCATCTTTCTCCCGCGGAGCAGCTGGTAGTTTCGAACTGCTGACCTTGCGGTTCACAGCCCGATTCGTAACCACTTCGCTACCAGAACTCCTTACAAGAGAATTCAAACTGTGCTGTGCTTCCTCACCACCGTCCTCACCCCCCC